>NC_089855.1:18544218-18846218 GCF_036373705.1 Amia ocellicauda
TATATATATATATATATATATATATATACACACAGACACACACACACACACACACACATATATATATATATATATATATATATATATATATATATATAATGTTGGCTATATTGTGATTTGTGAAACTTTACATTTTATGTGGAGATAGGTCTTTAGATCAGATTTCTTTTTTTTCTTTCATCATCCCCATGTTTTGGTCACCATTTGTTATTTTTCAAAGCTGGGTTGCAAGAGGTGAAGAAACCTCTAGAACACCCCCTGCTCAAACCGCAGTGTCCTGCCCCTAGTCCTTAGCTGGCAGTTCTGTCGAGTACCAACTTGAACAGTATCAGTGTCCGCTGTTTACTTTAACTGACACTGAAATAGAGACAGTAACATCAAAAACAACCTTTTAGTTTTACACTGACAGGTCATGAAAAGACAAAACACCAAAAATGTACAGAATTAAACAGCTTAATTTATGAGAAAGTCTCCATTCTTTTGTTTTTTTGGATTCGAGTCAGTGACTTTGAGTGATGATATCTCATTGAACACACTTATTAGTATCACTAGTATAGTATTTGAGTGCGACAGAACCAAAAATAAATACTATTTACTCGTACCCTGGGTATTGAAAAGTAAATCCTCGTAGGCTCTCCACAATAATAAACTGTGTGCTGTGTGATATCATGACTGATATATGACTGGGGAGTGATCAGCCCGAATGCTCTTGTGGTATAAAGATAATATCTGCAGCAGATCATATCAATAGACACCTGGATAAATGACATCTTATTTTGAGTATCATTAACCAACCGCTGAGCAATAATTTGACATGTTTTTGTGTAAATGTCACATACATGTCAAGATAAGCAGCTCAAAATAACAGATTTGTTTTAGTTTTTTTTGCAAAATCAGATATGAAACACAAGCCTGCATTAAGTGTTTCTTATTTATTTAACTGTTTACTTTAACCACAGAGCAACATAGAGCGCAGCGTCACAGACGATAACACATGTCCACCGTGAAATGTACTTTTGTTCATGAAAATAATAACTCAGATATATATTTCCATAGAACCTCATTTTTTATATTAAGTCATAAAACAGAGGAAATGGAAGACAGCAGCAATATAAGCTGACCAACAGAAAATATTTAGCTTCTGTCACATTGTTTGAATTTAGCAGATCTGGCTTAGGTTTATTTTAGGTAGGGCTGAGGTCTAAGTCCCAAATTGGGAGTCCCTTGGGGTAGCCAAAGAAGGGTGGGAGGGGTGGCCGGTATATTAAATTTACTGTCACTATTTTTGCACCGCTTTCAAAACGTCTTTTTGTTTGACCCTACGTTCCCCACTGGCACCAAGGGACATGCGCTCACTTTTCTTATAATTAAAAACAGAGAGGAGACCGGAGGGGAAGTCGCTCAACCATCCACATCTAACACGGTGGTTCTAGTGTAAAATCTTCACATTCACTGCTCATTTTCCACTTTGATCTGATTTTTTTTGCCGTTGCTATTTCTATCTGTCAGATGTGGATGGTGATTCCAAATGAACAAGCAAAGGATCATTTAGTCCATAATAACAAATCTCTTGCTGCATTCTTACACTCCACCACATTTCCCCACACTAGTGCAGTGGGGAGCTATTTATAAGGAAATGCCTGACTTGTGATTGCTGTGAAAGCTCCAGAGCTCAGCAAACACCCGTCTCAAACACTGCATACCCGCATCATCCCAGAAAGGCTTGTTGTGACGCTGATGAATTCCTTCCAATCACAAAAACAGAGGCTTACTTTTATATGACAACAGCAGAGCCCATTGCTACACCTTTTTCTATCTGTGAGAAGACTTTTGTGTACAATGTGATGTTGTTCTGATAGTATGATTACAGCACACCATTGAAACAAATGAATGAGCACACCCCTTCGAAACAAAACACTAGCTTAAAAAAACAGATTGCTGTGGAAGGGGATTCTCTGCGCCCCCTCTGAGCAATTCTGGTTTTATTGCCACGTGACGGCAATAATGTACATTTCTGTGGACCTATAATCGATTTCTGCTACTTGAATTTGCAGCCAAACCTCTGATTGTGTGGATAGTAACTGGCATCGATCTGTCCTTCATTTCAGATCATTCTTCACTCCATGCACAAGTACCAGCCCCGTGTGCATGTGATTCGCAAGGACTTCAGCAGCGACCTCTCCCCTACCAAGCCTGTCCCCACTGGAGAGGGAGTGAAGACATTCAGCTTCCCTGAGACGGTTTTCACAACCGTCACTGCCTACCAGAACCAGCAGGTGAGGCCTTTCTTCCTCCTCTTGTGGTTAGAGGTTTAAATGATCCACCAACCATATGAAAACTCCTCCCCAATGTGTCCTAAACTCTGTGATTTGTAAGTGTGCACTGTACCCCCACTTCCTTTGCTCTGAGAATGGTGTGAAATGTATTGCATTTTATATTCATTGAGGCCCAGGGTCTCAAACTTAGTTCCAGTACAGGGCAGTGGTGTCTTCTGTTGTTTGTTGTCCATTACCAAGTCAATCTAAGTATGTTCCTGCCTGGATTTATGCGTCTTTTACAACTGATGGCTGAAAGGATGCTCTTGATTTGAGGAAAAGTACTGCTAAAATTATTTGGAGCATGGAGAAGAGAAGGAAATACATCAGTTAAATCAGGTTTTTATACCAATTTAGTTACTGAAAGCTTGAACAGAACCAAAGCCAGTTGACGCTGTGGCCCTCCAAGATTTTTGTTTTGGATCTTTTGTCTGGTCCAAGTCTTGTTTATTGAGTCTGATGTAAGGGTCTGGGTTGAGGTGCTCAGTCCCTTTTACAGTTTTGAAAACCTTGAAGTGTTCTCTTTTCCAGACTAATAAGATGATCTTCTTTTTTTTTCTATACACACATGTGATACATCATTCAGGC
Source organism: Amia ocellicauda (assembly GCF_036373705.1). Lineage (NCBI taxonomy): Eukaryota > Metazoa > Chordata > Actinopteri > Amiiformes > Amiidae > Amia > Amia ocellicauda. The sequence goes on from NC_089855.1 coordinate 18,547,122, forward strand.
TAGCCTTCCCCTATGCCTATTCTTTCTAATGCTGTTTTGTACAACATACTGTAAAAAGCATCTGTAAGGTAATGATCTTTTACCAAGATCAATATTAAAGAGCCCCGTGCCCCCCCTCCCCAAACAAAATCTACTACTGAAACACACATATATCACTCAAAACTTGAAACACTCAAACATGAAGAGAGTTTTATTTCTGGAAAGCACACTTTGCCCTTGCTATACGAAATAGGAAATGAGAGCTCATTTGTCACAGATGGAGACAGAGACAAGGCTGTCCAGAGGCAAGCATGAGCCCTCTAGCCCGTTAGATGTGATTTAAACGAGGGAGGATTTATTGCCCCGTTTCCTGTATTTATGGTGGAGGACATTGAATCACAACGTTTGGAAGTCTGAGGCCAACTTTTCCTTCTGAGATTTGGAGTGAAAAAACATTTCAAGTGGCCGAGGGAAGAGAAGAGAAAGCTACCTACTTACTAAAGTGGAATGATTCCAGGCTGAGACACCCTTCGCCAGCTTTATAATTTTCATTAAAACAAGGGTTACTCTTTGTGTACTTGCAAAGATTTGGTCTATTTTTCTTGATTCCTTTCTAAGCTGTGTTTTTAATATGCTTCTCTTCTGTCATTTTTGTGGGATCTTTATATTTTATAGGAGTTATCATGTTGCTCACAGCAGTAGTTATTGATTTATGAATTATTCTTGGACTATCACTTTTCCGGTGGTTAAGAAGAAAATGTTACACAATGTTTACAAAGTTATACTTCCCATTCAAAACCATTTTACAGAAGTCTAGAGTTACTTCACTTTCCCATCTAAGGTGAAGCCTGCATTTTTATGTGGGGTAGCAAGACTCCACATAGTGCTAAACTGTGAGTACATCTGGCACAAAACATAAAACAATTATCAAAGGAAGTGTTTGATGTGTAAATGCAGATAAGTATCATATTCTTTGTAACATTCACCTAAAATCTGATATGTATAATATATGAAATATATATAAAAAAGAGATGCTATTGTTGCTTTGTACTTCATCAATAGAGTCAAACACAGGCTGTCCTGCACCTCTGTACTGACCTCACTCCTGAGAAGAAAGTGGATCAAATCTCAGGAATGCAGGACTACAAATACAGACTACAAATAAATCTCTTCAGGGAAGAGTGCAGTTCGTCATTATAAAATATATGTACTAGGTTCTTTTCTGATTCTATTTCTTTATTGATACAGTCATGCCTGATTAAGAGCAAAACAAGTGCACAGGATTTCCATTCTCTTTCAAAGTGTTTTTAATATCCTGTTTAAATGTCTTTTTCTTTAACAGATCACTCGACTAAAAATTGACAGAAACCCTTTTGCCAAAGGATTCAGGGACTCAGGGAGGAACAGGTATTTACATTTGCAACTACACAAGAGATGCGTAGAAAATTAAAATTGTATAAACTATAAAGTTTATAGTTTTTGTGGCATTCACATAATAAATGTTATGGAAAAGTAGGTCATCCTCTTTTGTTACATTCATAGCTAGAAGTTAGACTCCTGCAGGAATTAGCCAATGGGATGTCTTAAATGTGCTGCCATTTAGAAACCTGTACCTGGTGTCAGTTTTTTTTATTTACCAGAGGCTTCTTGCTTATGCAAAATAGAAGCCTGCCATGAAGCACAAGTTTTGCAGTTTGTGATTGGCTGGTGGGTGTAAGGCCCAAATGCTGATATTGAATGTGTATCTCATGCCACCATCAGCAAAATGTGAGAGATATTACAGATAAGGCATTACCACTGTCTGATTAAAGGGATTTGCTGTACTCTGGCAGCCTTTCTCTTTACAGCAGATGCTTTAGCTGATATGATGCTCTTTCCCCTCCGTTAGGTTTGTGATTTGCTTCTGAATTATCATGTAACGATGGGAAAATGCTGAAGTATAGCCACTGCAAATGAAAGCAAATCCATCTGGAGAACATTATTCCAAGAGATATTTGAGACATCTTTTTCATTTTGCAGACAATAGAGGGTCTGATTTATGAACTGTTATTAAAGTTTTATTGCAGAAAAACCTACATGAAAAAGGCATATATGTGCATGTATATATCGTCAAGGTCTAATATTACCTGTTTAAAAATGAAAATTATATAAAAGGAGAAAATCACATTCTTATATACTATAGTAGGTTGCATAAATGTCCTTGAAATTACTATAAATTATCTATTAACCATATTAAAGGACAATGGTACTTCAATGCTGGCATGAAATGTCCTGAAGGTTGGCTGATGATAATTGATCTTTCTGTAAGGTATTGTTTTGGGTGATGGTTTAAAGTTCTTGTTCTTTGTTTATAAAGAGCTGGTAACTTGGTGGTACTTGGTGGTACTTGGTGGTACTTGGTGTTGAGTGTATGATGAGCGAATGTAGCAATATCCAATGAAGTGAATTTAGAGAAATTCTGCGGAATAATCCAAAGGCCTCAGATTGAACAGCACTGATAAATCATCATCAGCTGACAAAATGAAATGATGTACAGATATATTATTATTATATTTTATTATTATCATCATCATCATCCTCGTTACTAGTAGTAGTAATAGTATTTCTTCAATAAACACTGTAATATATGCACATAATTACTTTGTAATCCTTGTTTATGGATTGTCAGCCATCTGCTACTTTTTAAAGTGTTTGGTTTCTTTTTAAGCAGAAAAAAAATAAGCCATAAAGTTGTGGTTCAGTGCAGCCTAACTGTACTGAAGAGAATGTCAGACAAACAACGTGGGGCAGAATGTGAAATATTTACACATTTAAGCACTTAAGTGTTTGAATTTAAACACTTTCAATAGGTATGGTTTTAATTTGGTTAACATACAGTCCCTTTATTTCCTTCAATGTTCTCTTGTTTTGCCAGTTTTGCCGGTCTGTGGTTTTCAGCCGGAGAGAGCTGGTTTGCTAGCAGGAGTTCTAAGCCCTTAAAGTGGTTTGTTTGACCTGATGTCAGAATCATACCTCACAACTTAACATTACCTTTGCCCCACGTACAAATCCAAAACAGTAGTGTGCAATGATCATAACCACAGTATTCTTTTGTACCCAAATGTATACATAACATCATATAACCATACTTTATTATTATTATTATTATTATTATTATTATTATTATTATTATTATTATTATTATTACCTTATTAATTAAGTAATTAATTTATTAGAAATCAGTCCCTCTTCAAATGTAACATTTCTCAAAACTGCTGTAGGAAATTGAAATGATAGGTGGTGGTGTGATGTGATGACTTTGAGAAAAAAGAAACCCATTGTGTTTTATTTGGTTAAATAATGGACATTTTCATGCTAAAGTAAAGCTCCATCAGTTAGCATAAACGTTCACATACTTTGATGAATGTACAAGCTGCTACAGAACCCCATTATAATGTTTCTCAGGGAAGGTTTCATTTAAAGTAATTGTGAAATAGCCTTGTTTATGCAAAGTCAAAAAGCAAAGAGATTTGTACTTTCTCATGCTGGAAGAGGTTGTGTTCCTTTGCAGACAAAGCAGATTACATTGAAATTCTTTGAGCCTGATGTGAAAACATATTTTAAATAGATAACCCAACCTTGAGAAGTCCCTGTACTTGAATCGACTCGATGGGAGCACAGGAAAATTGATGCCCAAGTCTGCATCAACATGTCACAATGTTTTAGTAGTACAGCCTTCACCGGAACTTCAGTTTATACTGTGTCCGCCTTGATTAACAGCTTCAAGTCAAACCCTAACATTATCTGATAATATATCCAAACATATTTGTGTATATATCATGGCCCAATGGTTTCTCTATTGCTGTGTAATTGGCCATCTTCAAATAATAAAAGGGCATATGGCTAGCAATACAACTACTGTATTTAAGTAGTAAAATGAATATGAATTAAAAAAAACAGAGAATCTGTTGCTATAATATGTATTAATGTGGTGCTGAGTTTTGACTCCACTGTGGTTCAGTTTCTGACTAATGCAAGAAATATATGGTCAGAGATGACAGCTTTTTAAAGACACATTTTATTTTGTGTCTTTAGAATTTACGAAGAAAAGACTGCAAAGTGTGAAACGTTAAGAACTAGATCAAAGCACCCACACAAACAATGTCAGTAAACACATTTTTTGTGAGAATGTTTGGCAACCTCTGTTAGTTTTATAAGAACAATCTGTAATGGGAAGACGTCTCTCAGCCCACTATTGCTTGTTTACTGGCTAGAATAAAGTAAGTCTTAATACGTGAAGATGGGCAGTGTAATGTATTGAACAAGACATAGAAAACTATACCAAATGTGAAACAAATACAAAACATTGTATTTATTCCTATCAATAGTGTACTGACATTCAAGAGTGTTGAATCAATATCATCAATCATATTGTTTTGTTGTTGTTGTTGTTGTTTTAAATTCTGTGTTAAATATGATCCCTTTTACAGTTTAAGTTTCTGTTTAAACTAGTAACATAAACTGGGCAGTATAATACTTATTGTCAAAATAATAAGCAAGAAAATAATTAATATTTATATAATAGTGCCAAAATACCTAGAGTATGACACCTTCTAAAACAACAACAACAAAACCGTTTTTTTTCTTTTGACAGCATAGTGAAAAGCAAGGTGCATAAATCAGAATGGAATAAGTCTGGGAATAGGGATCTGTTTAGAAACAAAATGTCATGGAGATTTATAGGCATAGTAAACTTGGTCCTTTTAATGGTTCCCATTTGAATTTCTCTGCCTCTGACTCTCCTCTCTCTTTGTCTAACAGAACTGGTCTGGAGGCCATAATGGAAACTTACGCTTTCTGGAGACCACCAGTACGGACCCTTACATTTGAGGATTTCACCACCATGCAGAAGCAGCAAGGTGTGTGGGTCTGACATATCATCTGTGTTCTCAGCAGTGCTCCCTGTCACACTAACATTTATAGTCATGGCATACCAGACTTAAATCATGATTTAGTTCTATCTATCCAGGTAGAGAGATACACTTACAAAATGACAAAGATATGTACTCACTCTGAACCATTCTCTCTTATGCACTGTGTGCTAACTTGAATAGATTACAGGTTGATTTTATTTTATTGATAAATTTGCTCGACACCAGCTCAACAGGCTAATCCCTCAGGTTTCGAAAACCCTCTTTTCATACAGGAACAATACAGGAAAACCGTAGAATTTTTGACATGACATCACCACAAACTCCAGCTCATGGCAAAAACACAGCACGGCTTTCTTATTGAATGCACATGGTGCGAAGCCTAGGCAAGCCAAGAATGTCCTGAATTATTTAATTATGCAGGGTTTTGAACAAAATTTTGAACAACAAAATGAACCCCTGCCAAATTCTCATTAATAAAAATATGTGACTGATTTCCCACAGCTACAGCATCGTTCCAAAAAAACTTGACATATTTAACATGAGGCACGGCCAAGATTTTGTTTCTTTTATATATATATATATATATATATATATATATATATATATATATATATATATATATATGCTTGAAAACAAAATTTGGATAAGATTTATTTCTCCTTAACAGAAAAACTGAATAAAATCTCTAGTGGTCATCCCCATCAGCTGTTTCAATCAATTGGCAACTTGCACAAATATGTTTTTAGTTTTTATGATTATCTCGATGTATTGATCAAATAATGATCTGAAGAAAATCAGAAATCTGTAATAATATTGTATTTGTTTGCCTGATGCTAGTACTGTATACACAGGGCAGAATTATGCTGTGATGACATAATAGAGAGGAATAGAATATACAGCAGCTTCAGCCTCAACACTAACGTATCAGTCATAGATAAACAGCTCCTTGGCTTCGTGGGAAAGAGCAGCAGTAACCATTAATGAAAATCTATCAATGTTTTTATTATATCCATTGAAATGCTAGTGGTTCCAAACAGCTCCAGTTCTTATATATATAACTCCAATTACTACATTTAGTTAATTTTGCCTTTGTCAAGTAATGTAAGTCAATACATGCAATACAGGGCCATATGTATTTAATTAACTCTCAGTTTGTGTGAAATAAAAACAAATATCAGGGAAATGCGTTGATACTCTGTAATTGAAAAAGGAATTTGAACCAGTGAATGTGTTTCTCCTTGCTCTTTGAAGAGCATTGGCAACCTTGTCATATACCTATGTGGCTGAAAACAATCTCACTCCATTACGAGCATTAGCTGTTGGAGGTATTGGTGTTGAATGGCAAGACCTGCCAGTTCCTAGCCCCTGACACCTGTGTTTGTTTCGCAGGAGGAAGTACGGGCACGTCTCCAACCACATCCAGCACTGGGACTCCATCGCCCTCGGCCTCCTCTCACCTTCTCTCTCCCTCCTGCTCCCCCCCGACCTTCCACCTGGCACCCAACACCTTCAACGTGGGCTGCCGGGAGAACCAGCTGTGCAACCTCAATCTCTCAGAGTACCCTGCCTGTGCCAGGAGCAACATGGCAGCCCTGCAGGGCTACACCGGCCTGGGTGAAGGCTCATACGGGAGGCTGCAGACTGGAGGGAGCACTGCTGGCCAGCCCTCTGAATCCTTCATGCCCCAGAGGACTTCATCTTTAATCACTGGAATGCAGGCCAATCCAGCTTCCCTGCCCGGCAACAACAAGATGGACACCTACGGCGGCCAGCTGGGTTCTTTCCCCACCTCCCAGCTTCAGTATGTGATGCAGGCAGGAAGTTCCGCCTCCAGCTCCTCCTCTTCCCACATGTTCAGTGGAAGTCACATGCAACAGGGATCTTACAATGCCTTCTCCCTTCACAATCCATACAACCTCTATGGATACAATTTCCCTGCCTCCTCGAGACTGGCCACAAGCCCAGAAAAACTGACAGCTTCCCAGAGTAGTCTGCTCTGTTCGTCCTCACCTAATGGCCCCTTCGGAGACAGGCAGTACCTGTCAAATGGCATGGATGGGATGCACATGATTGGCAATCCGTCCCCTGCCCAGCAGACAGCCAATACCTGTGATAGTCGCCAGTATGCAGCTATGCCTGGTTCCTCCTCACAAATGTCAGTGCACATGGTGTAAACTGGATTATACTGCAGCAATTTGACTTGTCTTGTTTTTTTCCCCCCATTTTTCATCTTGTAAACCTTGTAATCAAATGAAGGAAATGTGTCATTGAAATATACAACACGTTATTGGAAATGGAAAAGGTCTAAACCTTTTCAAGGAACTTTCTCAAAATATGAGCGTTTGAATGAATTAAAAGAAGAAATCAAAGTGTTAATTTAATATCTCTGTTTTAAAAAAAAAAAAAAATTGGAAAGAAGTAAAATGCTGTACTGCTCATCAGCAGTCCACACTGACGTGTACTTTCATTTTTCTACCTTACCTGGAAACACTGAAGGCAGGAGCACTTCCTCCACTTGAAATGTTTCATGAAGAAGGAAGGAACACAAATCATTTAAGGGAGAAAGCAAACAATTTTGGTGCAATAGTGAAAAAAGAACTGCTGAAACTCACCTTGGTTTCAGTTATATTAAACCTTATCTAAAACATTATGTGAACAGTTTCCCTGAGACTCCAGTCCTAAGAACTAAATGGACACTTGACTCTTAAGACGCTCTCAAAGGAAACACGCTAATCATACAAGTTTGGACAAAGTTCTTTATTTTAGACAAACATAAGCTGAGTATTCTTGCTTAGAGACTGAAAGAGGCCTACAGCCTAGGAGAAAACCCTTCTATTAAAAGTGGAAAATACTGTTCATTGACTAATTCAGCGGAAGAGGATGGGAGTGTTCAAAAGCACACGAAGGGGATTATTTGAGACCTGCTTAAAAACATTGAAAATAACCTCTAGGACTTTCAGTGCTCTGACTAATTCATCACAGGCTCTGACCTCCATCTTCCCAATACTCCCTTCACCATTTGCATTGTTGAGGTGTTAAAAAATATATCGTGGTGAGAGCAAAAGGCTTTAAGTGTGCAAATACAAAGTAATAGGAAAAATAAGTATTAAAATATGTGTTGATGTGTTGAAGATAACTATATTTATGTGCCTAGCATTAATACAATTACAATGCCCCAAGAAGGCCAGTAAGAGGAATGTACAAAAAGACACAATAAAGAGTGAACGAATGAAAGGGAAAGAGAAACGGGGTGTTCAATAAAAGGCCGATTGAAGAATCTGTAAATAGAAGTGCAAAGCACAAAAAAGTTCAATAAACATTTACGTTCATTTACATTTGTTTCTTGGTCTCCATATTGCTTTGGGACAGAGCAGTATCACATAAGTCACAAAAGGCGAATATTTAAACGTACATCTGTGTAAAACATTGGAAACAACAGATTCCTAGAAGATTGGCTTTAAACTGATAAGGACCTGTAATATTAATCCGATGGGAAAGTAATAATGTTAAAGATTAGTTCTGTACTCCATATTTTGGAAATGAAATCATATTGATCTTTAATCAAGATAGCGATGTTCATACAGCAGGTCTACAGTGTTGTTTATGGAGCCTACAGCAGGAATGTTAGGAATGCTTATTTTAAAGCAGAATAGCATTGTTTCAGGCCTATTACATTGTTTGTGTTTTGTCTTGTTTTGTTTTTAGTTTTCCTTTTTTACTGTATAATTAATGATGGTTATTATTTTTCTCATTAACATAACCAACTGTGCATATCAGGTGTAAGATTACAGTATTTCAATAATTCATCAAGTATTTTAAGTCACAAAGAAGCATTTTACCAGCAGTTGAGGTAAAATCTGCATCCCCAATGGAGTTCAAAAGCCCATCTCAATGGTCAAGTGCACTCCTAACCCAGGGTGGAGAAAGGCCAGCATACTTCTGCTGTCAAAAACAGTTGTTTTAAAATCTGTGACTGATTTGATTTACTGAGTTCTGTCTTTAAGACATCAAAAAAATACTTGTGAGTTCACCAGGAACGTCTTGGGATCTATTACATACATGATCACTGATTCACAGTGATTTGGGGTCACTTTTCCAATCAATTAACTTGCAATTTTACTTGCATAATAGCATCTCTAAAATGTATTTATTTTCCATGAAAAAAGAGTCATATACTATTAGAAACACCTGTTGTCTAAGTATGTTACAAATTATTGTCATAACGTCTATACTTAGACTATACAGTGTTTTATGGTTTGGCAGGATGTTTTCTGCTTCATGTAACTTCCCAGTATTTAATATACTCATCTGATATCCTCTGCCTTTACTTTCTGCATTTTCAATGTATTTATTTACGGTGGTTATGAATGCTTATTACAGCCACTGCAAAAGAGGAGATGAAAGAATAGGAAACCACAAAACTCCAAAATAAAGTGCATAAACACAATGAACAAAGGTGTATTATTTACTGGCAGTTAAATGAACTACATGTGGAGCACAATGCCTTCAGTATTTGTATATCCAGTTAGTGAATTCCTATTGAGTCCACTGTACATTGTTAACAAAATGCTAATACATTATTTCACCCAGACACAGACTGCAGCTTTCTAAAAATCATAATCCACAGCCCTGGTCCAGAGCCAGACCCTTTTAACTATCAAATACATATTTATTCCTGCTTTGCAGTCATCATTTGTGTAAGCTGTATTCCTATTACCAAAGTATTTTCACTGATCTTATGATTGGTTTAATAGAACATCTCAAATCATAACTAATAAAATTCATCTAATTTCAATTATATGTGTACATATTGCATACTTCTGAACAAAATATTTTATCATATTTACATCTACCAAAGTAGAGAGAATTTATTTAACAGGCTGCAAGCTTTGACTCTTGCTTAAGGAATTTCTGCAATTTTAATTCAAGATGTTTGGTGCTAAGGAATGGTGCTGTGTGGGAACAGAAAACCATTAGAAACGCCATTCTTGATTGAAAAATCTCCATCACTGTCTGGTTGAGTTGGATTAATTTCCCTTTATATAAAATCTTAGATAAGATTTCTGGTAAACTATTGCCCTCTTGTGTTTATTTTGTTTTCTGCTTGTGTTTTTTAAGTCAGGATTATTTAGAGGAAAATATTCTTCTCAAAATGGTTTAGAAATCCATATTTCTCTACTGAGTGTGTAAGTTGTGTCACTTATCTGAAGGTCTAGTAGCCACATAACATTACCTGAGTAGCAAGTTGTAAAACATATTTTTGTGATGAAAAACAGTTATATACCCTATATTTTAAAAGTCTCCTTTGCTACAAAGATCCTTTTCGTATGATCACATTTGCTTTATTATAACATTTTTTAATATTCTTATTAGTACAGGTTTTATACTTTTATCTGTTATTAGAAATTAAATACATTCCAACAGTACGCTTTTCAGATGCAACTAAAACTGTATTCCAAATATAAGCTGTTAAAATAAAATCAGGGTACAGACTGTTGCAAGTGAAGTTTGTGAATTCCCAGAACACAAGTCCAAAAACTCATTTTCACATCCTGTTTTTCATTCTTAATGAAAAACAGAGCTGGTGGATTCAATTGGTACTTGATTCATAGCTTCCCATTCTCTGTGTGAAAAACACAACATGGGGCAGCTTGTGTTTCTGGATGAAATACTGCACATGATGAGATTGATCTAGAAAAAAAGAAAAATGTTGTTGAACAAAATGGCCTGGCATAAATAAATAAATAAAACGTTTGAGTGCAATTTTCTTGAAACAGGTGGAAGTGATATAAAGTGATGGAAACAACTTAGCCCTTGAATGAAGAGTACCTGTTGAGTACAAAGCCATTATAAAAGGTTCATGGAGAGCAATTTCCACCTGTAAATTAAAAGGGCCTGGCTCTTGCACAGACCCTGTGGATTATCAGGTTAATACAATTGCAGCTTGTGTCCTGGCGCACATGACTTCTGAACAACATCAGCGGCTTGACAGTGAGTAGGATTGACCTTCTCTCCATGAAAAGCAGGATAGCATTTCAGCCCAGTGGAACCATGCTGTTGAGGAAATTTGCACTTGAAAAGAGGTCTGGCGCTCCTTGGAATGGCATACAGATGTGGCTGGAACCCCCCTGTGCCGAGATACAGCCAAACAGGTGTTAGATGTGTCTACAAGAGGAAAGGCCTGGGCTAATTTTTCATTTCAGGTTGAAAAACGATCACAATGCATTTCCAACAGGCTTTCGATCAGATAACAGGTATTTGCTATTTCAAAGGCAATGTGCACATGATACTTTGCCTGCTATCTTGAAGCACAAATTGCTTCCTGAAAAAGAAAGAACGGAAAAAGCCCTTCCCCAACACACATGCACACGTATGTATAATCCAATTCTCTATGATGATTTGATATCTTATTACCACACATTTACAAAGAAAAAACATACAAAGCCTAAATTGGTTACGCCACTGTGGAAAACACATTCAACCCTATAACAATGACTTGGTTATATCAAGAGCTCAGCTCAGCATTCCTATTTCCAAAGTACTGGACCAACCGAAGCGACTGTTTAAGGGTCAAGTTGGATCAAACAAGAACTTCTCTGACCTTGCGAAGTTCTGAGTGGAGGAGTTGTGCAATATTAGTGCAGATGGCTGACATTGACATAAAGAGATAAGCACCAATAAAAACAACCAGTCTGGGACCACTGCCAGGGGCCTACACCTTAAGGTGAACATTTGCCCGCTGTAACCAGACATGGTTAAGATAGAAACCTGACTGCAAGATAATAATACAAAGATTTTATTTCATCTGTACATTATAATTGGTCTGTTTTCATGCATTACCACGTTTGTTTTGCACAATCCCTGTTAGTTGCAACAGTGGCCTTTAACTTAGCAATATCACAAAGAGTGATAGTATAGCATGTCTACAAAAATTAAACTCTATTTATTTATTTATTAGATTTTTTTTTTTAACATTTGTTTAGTCTTTATCTCTGGTGGACAAATTGAGATGTGTTCTCATAATCAAACATCTACATTTGCAGAGAAGCTTCAAGCACTAGCCTGAGGGAAATAATTAAATAACATAGCTGAACAACTGTGCTGTTTTTCCAGTGTCATCTGTTTTAAATAAATGCATTAATAACAAACAAATATGCACGTTCTATATCAAGTGACGGTATGCAATGATTGTGATAGTATTACTGAAATTGTATGCGCAGGTTTGTGGATATGTCAAACTGTTATATGTTCACAATATGTTTGAATCCCTGCACTTTGCCACCTAGTATTGATAGCACTTATGAAGGATACATAATCATGCCTAACATCAAACTGAAGGTTTCATTTGGTCAGCCTCTGACTGGGCTTAAAAGTTTAATTCCAGTGAGTACAGCTCCCCTCAATCAGGGTCTTGTTAGCAATGTCTTTACTCACCCCTGGTGATTATGACACATAAATAATTGTTGCTTGTGCAGTTGCTTATTAGGCAGAGCGCGTGTGAGACAACGAGGGGGTGTTTAAAGGCCCGTGCTGAAGAACTGCAGTGCTGGCTCATTGTGGTCTCTGGTCTCAGGGGAACTGAAAACATTTGGCAGCTGACTTCTGACCCTGTCATCACTGTCAGCATCGGCCAAGGGAATGCTCTGCTGGAGAGAGGAGATGCGAGAGGAGAACTGGGGAGCAGGACTGGACGCATCCTTCCAGGGGCCTATCGTCACAGGCTGTCCCCCTCACTCAGGGTTGTGCTCCAGACACACACTGATTTGTCATGAAATAAATAATACAAGTTCAATCCCCTGCTAATGACAAGCTGGATACTTTGAGATGCATCTGTCTGCTGGCAACTGTTTAAATGCCTTGGCATGAGGTTCTGCAATAATAAAAATGATTGTAATGGTGGAAGCAAAGGTAGTTTTTGTGTAATTGTTGTTAAATTGTGCACAAAATATCACTTTTCCATTTTTTAAAAGTTCAGTGCCGGTATAAAATTGCAAATGCAATGCACAATCTTTATTACACTTCATAAACACACAACACACTCTCACTTCATCATGCAGTTAATGTGGCATGGTGCAAAATAAGAGAAATTACTTAGACATCCCGTGTACAGTTCAGGATGGAGTTTCTCTCTGGGGAATCAAGGGGGTTGCTGGATCGGCCAGCACAGACACAAAGTGAAACTGTCTCACCACTTCACTGCCTGAGAGCACACACTCTGCAGAAGCAGGCTGTTCAGCCAGCCTGAGTCCACCGCTCAGGGCTTCAGTCTGAACTGATTTCTCAGTAAGTTTGTGAGTGGAGACAGGCGCTGGCTACACAACAGAGCCGGATGTTACAGATCCATTCTGACATTAGCCTCTGCCCTTCCTCGTGTGTGAGTTGTAGCTTAAACAGAGCTAAATCAGAGAAAATACACAAGCAATATTTTTCATATTCACCACAGTGAGTCTTTCCATCCCATTTTTAGAAATAGTCAAAGCAGTACCAGTCTTTGCACGTGCTGCATATAGAGTGGAACAAATTACAATATTGAGACAAATTATTTTACTATATTTGTGAAATGTTGGACTTTAATTATTTAATTTCTAGACTTGATTAGTTACCTATTCAGTCATTCATGCTTTATTTGTATTTTACTTTCTTACTTTAGTTTTTAATATATAAGGTTTATTCCCCATAGTACTGGTCATATTTGACAGAACTTGTTTCTGCTTTCGCAAAGTTTCACTGTGTTGTGTTTATATCCGTGTTACAAAGAATTTGTATAATGTTATTAGACAGTGGAAACAACTATAATTCACACCATTTGAAATACATCAAAAATCCTTCAGATGAATATTCCAGAAAATATGTGGGTTACACATGCATCCAATAAATCTGTTTTATAATGCTTGTCAGAAAAATCTTGCTATAACTGTAGGCTTATGCGCATCAGTTATTTTATAGCTAATGTGACCATCCAACTGCAATGCTGATATGGATTCCTAGTTACTCTGTCTATTTATCTATCTATAGATCGCTCTGGCTATAATATATATGCTGAGTGCGTGTCTGAATGCAAGCTTGAAAAATAGCACCGCATTCTTTCTCACACTTCCTGGACTTGCATTGAAGAACCCAAGCCAGTTTCATGAACAATTGCACTTGACCTTTCTTCAAAAGCCTATTTACTACAGGTTTGACAGTTTGGAAAATGACTTTCTATTTTTATATTGATAACCCTGCTAAATACCTTTGTTTTAATCCAGTAATACAGATGATGAAAGCTTCCTGACTTTATGTTTATCCTGTATCTCTCAACACAACAAGTAACACAGCTAAGTGCACTTTAATAACAACAACCAGCTTTGCTACTTCTATGGTGGAATTCCTCATTTCACATCGCTCGTCTTATTACTCTGGACAGATTCATTCATCATGACAGAGATATGGATTGGAATCACATTCTTTTTCAATGTAGGTGGAAAGCTGTCTTTTCTTTTGTTTTGCTCTTCCGCAGAACCCAATGAAATGAAAGGGTAAAACCTGGATCGGCGCTGTCAAGGACAGATAGGGGTTGTGACTTAAAAAATGTCCAAGACTGATGGGAAGTCTGCAGATATTTATAGCGTCAAGCTGGAGAAGAAAGAAGAGGATAAAACCACAGAAGTATGGTCAGAATGACATTCCAGCAGTTGATTTATCTGGCTGGCTACTCAAAATGCATACATATTCCATAAATGATTCATGTAAACATCATTTTTAGACGTAATGGTTGTGACATAAGGAAGAGACAAAAATAAAGCAAAATATATGTCTTAATATAGGAACGACATGAAGTTCAAGTTCAGATGTACTAGAACAAATGTAGACCCGCAGTCTTTTCGCCCCCCGTTCCTGCTCTCTGTGCATCGCGAGGTTCAGAGTAATCTCTACCACCTGTTGCAAAAAGGAATGTCAAGTTAAATTTACAGCAGCAAGGGGACCTAATGCAAAGAGTTTTCTAATTGGAGCATTTTAACTCAATACACATTCCCTTTGAAAGTATTAGAAATGCACTGGTGGTGGTTTGAGGAGTTATACCTGTGTAACAAGCACTGCTGTTAAAAGGGCAGTGAAAGCTGAACACATGTAACAATAAGGAGGATAAAGAGGTTTTTATGCTCTGTCTGCTTTCCTTTCCTTCATTTTACTTAATTAAAAATGAAAATCATCTTTACTCAATTAAATCAATCAATGTTTATTTGGTATAGTGCCCTTCACAGGCTAGCCACAGAGCGCTTTACAGATTGTAAAATAA
The DNA here is from genome assembly GCF_036373705.1 of Amia ocellicauda. NCBI lineage: Eukaryota > Metazoa > Chordata > Actinopteri > Amiiformes > Amiidae > Amia > Amia ocellicauda. Next base: position 18,562,293 of record NC_089855.1, read on the forward strand.
ACGGGTAAATAAACAGGGAAGCAGGGAAAAACAAAAACTCCTGCAGGATGGTAAATTGTTACAGGAAAAAATAAATCTCTGGGGGTCCACGGCTTAAGGCCTAGGCCTAATGGTTGCCTCCCCTCTGGGCAGGATCATTTTATGATACAGGGAGCAAGAAGATCTGGAAGGACTTAAGTGGTGCTGTTAATTTCATACTGTAGTACAGAACTTTGTATTTTTTATAGTATATAGTATGTGTAACAGAGTTGCCATCAGCCGGTGTGGTTCAGCATTCCATTTAATGCAAAATCAGGTATAATTAACAGTATAAAACAGTACTGTAGAAATGATGTGTTGTGTTCTCTACAACACCACTCTATTTTATGTGATCTCGTTAAAGCAGGGGTTCCCAAAGTGTGGCCCGGGGACCAAATGTGGCCCCCCAAAGCCAACCTTCAGCCACCCCTTTTCTGAACCGTTACTATATTTTTACACTTTCTGAAACATTTCTGTTACAAATTGCACATGTAATTTGGGGAAAAATAATACAAAAACAATAAAAGTTCATAAATGTTCTCTAACAGAAATTTATAGGAAATAAAAAGGTATGATTTGGGACATATTTAGGTTTCATCAGTGGACAATTTTGTACTGCGGCCCCCCATCCCAAGCAACCTCTGGAAATTGGCCCTCCATCACCAGACATTGGGAACCCCTGCTTTAAAGCATACTGTGAAAATTAATCCTTTTACCCTGACATATATAAAGTAATGTTGCCTTAAATAGGTCCGTACCAACTTCAGAATTCAAAACTTACATATGACGACAAATTAATTATGGTTCTTGGTGCCTTACACTCTTCTGACTACCTATCCCAGAAGTTCATGCAACCTCAGGTTTGACAAAATGGCCCCCATAGCACAAGCAGGACCAAACTTATTTACTATTTGCCTTAGGTGTTTCCAGCTGAAAGAATCCCAAAGCTACAACATACGAACAGGTGAGCTCCTCCTCATCTTTGTTAAAAAGTGAAGGATGCCTGTTTTTTACTAAAACAAAACAAAAAAGAGTAGAATTGAATGGATGTGCTACTTGGAAAATACAATAATTTAGTGTCTTTGTGGGAGAAACTCTTCACAGTTCTGTGTTTACCCTGTGGAACTAGACCATTTCTGAAGCCTGGATCAGCATTCATGTAATAACCTTGCACAGCAACAGCACCAGGCCTTAATGATTAAGTCTTTCGCTCAGCAATTATAAATGCAGTACAGAGCTGTATGATGAACTGGGAGGACAGCTACACAAGTGTACCTTTATTTAGGTACACAGTATGTATAACAGAACTGTCATCAGCCTGTGTGGTTCAGCTTAGCGTTGTTTTTGAAGCACATGTTTAAAGAAAGTGTGTTTTTTTATTCATTGATATATGTTGTTATTTTCTACCACATTCAACAATAATCACAGAGGCATGATTCGGAAATAACTCATAATAGTTATACTAGTAATAGTAAACAGGTTGTTGTACACTACCCGGTCTCCTCATGCAGCACAGTGTGAAGAGGAGCTCAGAGAGTCGTCACTGGGGCCTTACAGACAGAAAACAGATCACACATGAGGAGGATATTGCCTCTGCCAATAGGTTTGCCATGCTGTTCTGTGCCAGACCCAGTCCACAGTCTAATCTATAGTCTAATCCACTTACAGCCAATTACTCACTGTAATGAATGCCTACACACTACAATGTGACTGCTATGACTTAAAACCATTTGCAGCTATACTTTTAGAAGTGTCTGGCAATGAGCTTCATTTATGGACAGTGTGCTGAGTGAAAGGCTTAAAGACGGGAGAATTTTTGCATTGGACAAATTTGCCCTGTCTATGAATACATTATTTTCTGAGTGCCCAGAATCATGTCTTGTATACATATCTTTACATAGTCTCTGACAGTAAAATTGCTCTCTTTGAATGACCTAATATTGTATACAACTGTATTAAATAACATGGTGGATATTTAAAAAAACTCTGGTATTTGGTTTCATTCTGAAACACTTTTCGTAAATGTAGTAATTTCATGTATAGCAAAATGATGTTTCCTATTTCCTTTAACTAACTGATAATAACCTGGCATCTCTACATATATATAAATTCTGTGTTATTCATTACGATGCCCCCCCCCCCAACCATAAAAAAATCAAAACCATAAAAACCTTGTCACCTCGAGTCTAAGTAAAAACGATAATTTATTGAGTGCAACAGCGACAGGTCATTCAGAAATCATATTTCTTAAGGTATTTCTGTTGCAGATTTTTTTTCTTGAAATGACCAAAGCAAAAACAGATCACCGCTGTTAGCAAGTTATTTTCCTCAGCATACATTCATCTGCAGCTTCATAAACTGAAACCTGAACCCTCCAGCTTCTTTACTGAGAGATCAGGAGATTGTTTTATGTCCTTTTAGACAAACACATATACACGTGTGCTCACCCTACATATGGTGCACACACAACACTAGGCATTCATAGAATCACACTGTGCACATTTATTTAATTACCCAGGAAGTGAGTCTAGTGACATTCAAAATTTATTTATGATGTGTGAATAGTAATGCTCTAAGAACTGAAATGGAAGGGCCTTTTTTGTTACACATTGATGCAGGGTCATAATTCTTAAGAAGAAAAAAAAAGTTTATGTTCTGGCATGTATGTGAGGCCATTAAGAAATATAGTCATGCCCGTGAGGAAATGATTTTGTATAATGTAATAAAAAAGTAAATAAAATGAAAAATACCCAAACAAAACCAGAGAAAATTAGTTTGATTTATATATCTATTCCTTGCATGTTTAATGTTTAATGAAATTGCAGACTGTATTTTTGAAGTAGGTCACATGCAATTAATACAGCTTATTAGACCATATCCAGGCACTTGTTTTATTCAGTACAAAAGCAAAATAGCAATTAAGGTCACAAAGTACAGTAGGTCTCTGTTTCTAATTAAAAGTTTTGCTCTTTGAGAAAGATATGCTTGAACTAGAGGTTAGTTCTAGTTTTGTTAATACAATAGTAAGTTATTTAAACATAACATATGCATTGTTTTCATGCCAACACTTTCATCTGATAAATGCCGTGGCGTTTGTTGAAGGTAAACGGTTCTTCGCAGATCTTTTGCCTTTTTCACAGTGTGCATCCAAGGCCCATTACCTCAAGAGCTGTATTTCCATATTAAGTTTTCACAACCTGTTTTTAGGAGCAAAAGAAGGATAAAGTGATTTTACAAAGAGTAATGCCCTTGAACAGATGGCCCGGCCTGGGATGTGACAAAATGCAAACAGGAATTCGCGAGTGATCCAGAATTGGGCACTGAAACAGCAGATGAGTGTTGTGATGGCATGTCCTTCACAGGCCAGGGATGTTTGTGTGACAGCTGCAATGTTTATAGGCCGGCTTCGATGACAGTTGGGAGGGGATCGCTCTGCTCTTTTCAGACAGGAATTAGGTTTGTCATCAGATTCTAAAATCCTTCTGATTTATGGCATTTCCACTGGTGTTTTCCTCTTGATTTTCTCTCTGTTTGCACTGGATGATGACATTTAGGGTATCATTGTGTTTATTTACTCACAGACACTACAAATATACATTTTCCGCCAATACTTTTTTCTTTCTTTCTTTCCTGAAGCTGGAGGCTGTTTTGTTATGGATGTGAAAAGTCTGGAGTTGTTGTGGAAGACCTCAGCACTCTTATTGCTTCACTTTGTGCAGGTGATGTAAGCCTTTAAAACAGTTTTAAAGTTTAATTGACAAAATGTTTCCATCTTACTTGGAAAATAGTGCTGAATATTGTATCACAAAGAAACCAGTGATATTTACTTAAAATAATAATGTTTTATATGCCATAGTTTAATAACAATAGTTATTCATAACAGTTGTTTATAGTTTCATTGGATAGAAAAAAACTAAAAACTAAACCTAACTGGCACTTTGATCCCCCCATGTCTAAGGCTCGGTGCCTCTTTCAGTTTCAGTGCTGGTAAGAGAACAGGCCCAATGTACATTTATTCCCCTCCGCTGTGTAGGCCGGGGCTTCTGAACCCAGGTCTAGTGAAGAAAATAGTACATTTATGTGGATAATTATGATCTCAGGTGAAATGACAACTGGAAGCCCCTGTGGCCTTTGGTGACTGGTGCTATGGACCCCTGCTGTAGTTGTTTGGCCAGCCACTGTATTCAATGTAAGGAGGAAGCACGGGGATCACCCTGCTGAGTTCATCCAACCTAAACCATTCCTGGCTGCAATCGGCTCAGTGGGGCTCCCGGCCAGCCCTGGCAAATGCACAGCCACGATCTGAACTGCGAATTTCCGAGCGCCGTGGCTCGTCCTGCGCTCCAGATGGAGGCTTCTACCAGATGGGACACTTGGGATGCCTTGCAATATTATTCCATGATCAGAGTAAGACAGGCCTTAAGCACAAAGGGATAGTTTGTATTTTATGGCTAGAGTTTGGGTTTCACTTACTGTCATTTGCAGACGGCAATGATACAGATAGCAGGAAAATGACCGGGGGGGTGTATTTTGTTTGACAAGTAGAGTCTCATTGACAAAGGCCAAAAAACAGCTGAATATGCCAGATGAACAAGAGATGCTTTGTAGTGGAGTAGGGCGCACAGTGTTTCAACATTTCTAGAACATTTTAAAAATAATTGTACCATCAGGACACTCTAATGCTGATTGCAGTGGCTTCTTCATGATGAGAAATTAAGTTATTACAACTAGATCCTCCTTTAATTAGGGATTGTATTAGGTGCCAGAGAATGCTTGTTCTGAGGGCTATTTAAATAAGGCAGCTAGGCAGTCCTCCAAATTGTATACTCCTGAGGCCTACACAGGTGGTGCATCGATATTACATTTGATCATTCAGGTTTGCGGAAACCAGTCAGTAGTAATACAAGAGCTCATCTCTCTTTAAATACTCTTGGTCAGATAAATCCACAGAGAAAACATGTTTTGTTGAAATAGTTTTAATAGTAGAAGATGTCACTGCGTGTGCATTTGAGAGCACAGAAGATGCCTCGTTGCATTTTACATCCTGATGTGCTGATTTTTACTCAGGAGTAAATTACCTCATGTCCAAAGCAAGCTGAGCGCGACAGATGAGTGAAGGTTTTTAATCTCTCTAGGCCTGGATTGACATCCAGATCAGGTCTCAGATGGAAAGAATGTTGTGGTCTGAGCCTGGCCTCTGATTGATATTCGTCAAAATCACCACATTGCTTATAACTTTTGCTTGAAAAAATAAATGTATCTATAAGCATACCATGACTCCAATATACCAGGTCTAATAAATACTAATGGGATACACAGAAAAGGAAGATAAATAATTAACTATGGTGAGTCTTCTAGTATCACAAAAGAAATGCAAAGGACAATGAGGATTTACATTGTGTCTTCCAAAAGAAGCTATACAGTACACTTACAGTCCCTCCACTATTTATGTTTTAGTATTTCAATAAGGAATAATAAGGAAGTCGTATGCAAAACGTAGCATCTAAAGTATTGAGATTACATGTTCTAACACAAAAATCCAAAACGTGATCACTTAATTGCAAAGCAATACATGTTTATTTTATTTGTTTATTTGTTTACTTCTGTGTCATACTAGATAACCAAAGCTGTCCAATTGCATCTGGTTCAATTCCAAACCACGCTATTAGGGGATAAAAGTAGTAGTCATCTCTCTCTCTCAGAGTCTGGACTGGAATTTTTTGGTGTTTCAGTCAAATGGCACTGGCAGTGGTTAATGGCATGATACCACTAACAGTGTGCACAAAATGATATAGGCAGTGTATATTTGTAATAATCACACAGCAGTCTTGTAAATAAACAGTTTATTTGTTGAAAATCTTAGTATTTGGCAAGATATCCCGACAGTCAGTTTAAAGAACTGTTTAACAGTCAAAATGGTTTCTAGGCAATAAACAATCTTTCAATATTAGTCTAAGACAGACTTCCTTTAACTGTGTTTTTGTGACAAACCCTTTGACCATTGCTGAATTTACTTTGTTAGGAAAACTGCCAAGTATAGTAAAATCAGATTATATGACTGAACTCTCTCTTGAATAAGACTTGTTTTTAAAGGACACAATGGACCTAATGATTTCCATGGGGTCCCCAAGGCACTACCACTTGCTGGAGTGATACAAGTGGAGCCTCTCTTCTTTTGCACCGATCCATCAAGAGGTGACAGTCAGTGCCCGTAGCTGAATTTAAGTTCCACAAATAGCCCCAAGGCTGTTTTCCAATCATTCATCCAGTGCCCGCTCATGAGCACATCCCAGTGAGATGCTCCGTGCCAGGGTTATTTTCATCCTATCTCTGCGAGTCATTAATCACTGGACCATTAGAGGCGAAAAAACAACAAAACCCTGTGGACATGAGGTGCAATTTTCAACTGGTGGGAACAACTTTGAGACTTTTCGAAAATATTATATACACAGCAGGGGGTTTAGTCATGAATCTACCAGTTGATAAAAGTCATCACTCAGCAGAGTATGTCAGTAACCCTAGCTGGAAGGGAGGGGAGACATTAAGAATGACAATTAGTACTTCATAAATCAGGGAGTCTCATTTTGTCACCTGGAATCCCTTCACTAGGGGTGATGATTTCAGAAGCCTTTTCTGTAATCAGCAGCACAATGCACTGTTTCGCAGGGAGGAGGCTAAAGTTGAGACAGCTTCGACCAGCAGGATGTCTGACTCCAGTCAAAAATCACACTGTGACAAGAAACTCTCCTGTGGGAACTCCAGTGTGGTAATCTAGGAAAGGACACCAGTTTTCGCCAAGGAGAAAGTCTTGAGGCATACATAGGCCTACAGTACAGGTCTGAAAGTGGACTGCAGAGGCAAGACTCATCTTAAGAAGCAGGTGATTCAACATCTAGTGCATGCCCTACAAATTCCTTTGATTTACATTATTATTTACTACTTGATTTCTTAGCAGACACCCTTATCCAGGGTGACTTGTAACAATTGTAAAATACTAATGTGATATCTTGTAACATTTGCTAATTTATACAGCTGGGCATTTACTGAAGCAATCTAGGTAAAGTCCCTTGCTTGTGGGTTGGATTGAACCCACAACCCTGTGCTCCAGAGGCCAGAGCCCTAGTAACCACTACTCCACATGTAGGCCTTTATTCAGAGTATTGTTCTTCACATTATTACATTCACATAACTTTAGAACTTCACATTAGAACACTGTTCTTCAAATAATTAAAATATCACACTGCTGATAATGTGGTTTATGGTTTTCCCTTCAGCTTGTGCTCCAGTAAGTCCAATGCTTTCTTATTACCGTGCTCTAAGGAAACTGAATCAGCAGGTAGCTTATGTATTGGACCTCAAAGTGTGTGAGCATTACAATACAATTGATTAAGATATCATTACAGTAATGTAATTCCTTTCTGAAATTAGTAGATCCTTCAACACCCCCCACACACACACACTTTTGGCATAGCGGGTTTGTCGCTGTGCTGTCAGAGCTATTTGGTTGTTGGAGGTGTTCGTATGATCAACATCATACATTATAGTGCACACAATGTGGAGGCAAGGTGTACGGAGTTGGGGTGGATTTGCAAAGAAGGTAGAAGATGCAAAAAGGTAAAAGGAAATGTGTTTAGAGATACAGAAATGTTAAATGATTAGTGAGGTTAGGCATGTGTTTTTTCAAAGACAAGCATATTGTAACATTACAGTTTCATTCTCAGCTGATCTCTTTACTGCACATCCCTTTTTGTGGTCAAATAATGTTCTCCATATAGACCAATTTATAATTTATAGGTTTGGTAAATACTAAATATTCTTAGAGAGCTATATTTACAGTGTGGTTGAATGTTTTTTTTATGTCAGAATACATTTTATGGCCATTTGAATTTTCACCCATTTGCCATCCTCAGAGCATTAAACCTTATGGTATCACATAGCCCTTCACATAGGCAAATGGCCATCTTCACTTGGTATGTTCTGGAAGTACACATGGAACATTCCGTCTGGCTACATGGCTTGTCTAACGGCATACAGTAAGAAAATGTATTCCCAGACTTCTTCATTACCTCAGCATTTCTATAATTGAGTCAAAGCTCTTTTAAGTGTTTCCCTCCTAGGCATCTCTATATGCTGTATTTTGTGTGTGTCGTAGGTATACAGAAACAGGTGATAAAACTGTTGCAAGCACAAAATGTGCTCAGATGGTTTGGAGCTGATTTTTATAAAGTAGGAGAGAGAGAAAGAGAGCAAGAGAGAGGGAGATTTAAAGTATTAGTACTTCTACCGGTAAATGAATTACTATAAACCACAGTTATATCCCTGTCCCATAAAGACATGGAAAAACATCCCATTCTGTAAAACGCTTAATGAATGCAGATGATGTTAAAGGAATTATCCTGCTTATAACATTAAGGGCAATTTTCTTCAAATCGAATGCGGTATGATGAGCAAATCAATAAAATCAATTCAAATGTACTATACTCTGAATACAACAGAATGGACTATACACATGTCAAACATCCCTTATTTAAAAAAATGTGTCGCATGCACATGCTAGGACACGTGGTTTTGTCATTCTGTGCAAGCAATGGCCAATGAGTGCTCTCAGGGCCGGGGCTAATGTTTTGAGTATCCCATTTTCCATCCGGGGTCAGGTGGAGTGGGGAGGGAAACTGTTATTAGAGTCTGCCAGTAAAATCCATCTGAGAACACGGTGATGAAGTCTCTCAGACATACAGCAGACCTGCACAGTGCAGTGTAGAGGGGATTGTCTTTAGACATGTTAGTTCACCCCTGGATAAGGGTGTCTGCTAAGAAATCAAATAATAATAATAATAACTAACTTACAAAGCTGACAGAAGTCTATATGATACATTTCTATACTTTATACATGGCTGTAAAATATACAATAGAATTTGGGCAGTAATAGTTTTGGCAGTTAATCTGCAGATAAATCAAACACATCTATGCAAAGCCAAATGCAGTGAATAGACAATCAATCGTACACACAGACGTTTAATGTGCACCACCCGAGGACCACTTTGAAATGTGCAAGTTATGCGCATGAATTTACGGTGTTCGCTTCTGAGCTTGTGTTATTACAGAGCACTTGCTTTGGCACCGAGCCATAGCACTGAGTTACGAGACACACTCTCACGTTTCAAAAGCTGGCACTTCAGTGGATATCCAGACACACAAGACATGTATTTAAATCCCTGGCAGAAGATATACAGAGGCTCTACTCATCTCCTGCTGTGACCTTCCTTCCTTATCAGCCTCCTAACACTGAAGCAAGACCACTTGCGGAGGCAGTGTAAAGAATGTAATTGAAATCATTCAAATTGATCATTTTGCACTGCATTTATTTTATTTTATTTGGAAAGTAAAAACATGTTACTTGAAATGGAATCTCACTCAGCATCAATGAGTATTGTTATATAAATCCATAGTGTTTGAAACTGAATGTTGTATTGATAAAGGATCATGCCTCACATCTTTGCAGTTACTTTAGCATCAGTCAACTCCTGTGAGATTTCTCCAAACTGGAATTATACATGGAGGTCTCTCTTCTGAACCTACTTACAGTTTTTAACAGACCACAAATTACAGCACATGGACTTTTCAAATTAAAGGTCCGTGAGTTGAAGCTAAAAGTGGGATACAAAATACTTGAGGCATGCAATGGCACCACTCGTGTGTTCCAAACTAATAACATCACATGACAATTCCAAACCACACACATCAATCTTTCAGCAGAGTGATTTATTTTGGCCTTGTTGCTTGGCCCTAAATTATAAAGGTTAAAAACTGTAAAGGCATATGTGGTATAGCTAAACCAACAACGACAAAAAATTAGTAATTAGTACGTTGTGCAGTACCCTTAATGATAAATTATCCCTAACATCCTGAAAAGATGCATGGCTAGTTAATTTTGGCAACCTTTACAAAATTATTCTGAATGGTAAATTGCTAAAGCAGAATTCTATTCTACTGGATTCTGTTGGGGAAAATACACTGTTAGGCAATTTTGCAGTAATCTGAAACAGTGGTACTCCAGAGAACACATGCTCTATGACAATGCCCTAGTCAATTCAGTATGGCATGGAATGAAATACTATATATTGTAACAAAAACAGTGTGAGGGCTGGAGACCACATTTAAATTATATTTTTTATAGTCAAATATAATCTTATGATTGAGAGCATGACATGGTGCCCTCTACTCCTCAGTGCCAAGAAGGACTAACTGTAGAGCTAAAGCAAACGAGAATTCATGGATGGTAACGCACTCACATTCGGTGAGTTTACCACACAGACAGTCACGCACTCTACAGATCACTGAGGAAAGAATATGCAGGATCTTACAACAATGATGAAAATGTGTGTGATTCCAATCCAATGCCACTTTAAGGTACACTGGGGGTCCTTTAAAGATACCACATGATCATACTGTAAGCATTTTGGGATGCTGCAGGATCCTATATTCTTCCCATACCGTGAGGGAAAAAAGTATTTGATCCCCTGCTGATTTTGTACATTTGCCCACTGACAAAGAAATGATCAGTCTATAATTTTAATGGTAGGTGTATTTTAACAATGAGAGACAGAATAGCAACAAAAAAATCCAGAAAAACGCATTTCAAAAAAGTTATAAATTGATTTGCATGTTAATGAGGGAACTAAGTATTTGACCCCTTCGACTTAGTACTTGGTGGCAAAACCCTTGTTGGCAATCGCAGAGGTCAGACGTTTCTTGTAGTTGGCCACCAGGTTTGCACAAATCTCAGGAGGGATTTTGTCCCACTCCTCTTTGCAGATCCTCTCCAAGTCATTAAGGTTTCGAGGCTGACGTTTGGCAACTCGAACCTTCAGCTCCCTCCACAGATTTTCTATGGGATTAAGGTCTGGAGACTGGCTAGTCCACTCCAGGACCTTAATGTGCTTCTTCTTGAGCCACTCCTTTGTTGCCTTGGCTGTGTGTTTTGGGTCATTGTCATGCTGGAATACCCATCCACGACCCATTTTCAATGCCCTGGCTGAGGGAAGGAGGTTCTCACCCAAGATTTGACGGTACATGGCCCCGTCCATCGTCCCTTTGATGAGGTGCAGTTGTCCTGTCCCCTTAGCAGAAAAACAGGCCTGTACATGTGCTTTCTTGAGCAGGGGGACCTTGCGGTCGCTGCAGGATTTCAGTCCTTCACGGCATAGTGTGTTACCAATTGTTTTCTTGGTGACTCTGGTCCCAGCTGCCTTGAGATCATTAACAAGATCCTTCTGTGTAGTTCTGGGCTGATTCCTCACCGTTCTCATGATCACTGAAACTCCACGAGGTGAGATCTTGCATGGAGCCCCAGACCGAGGGAGATTGACAGTTATTTTGTGTTTCTTCCATTTGCGAATAATCGCACCAACTGTTGTCACCTTCTCACCAAGCTGCTTGGCGATGGTCTTGTAGCCTTTTCCAGCCTTGTGTAGGTCTACAATCTTGTCCCTGACATCCTTGGACAGCTCTTTGGTCTTGGCCATGGTGGAGAGTTTGGAATCTGATTGATTGATTGCTTCTGTGGACAGGTGTCTTTTATACAGGTAACGAGCTGAGATTAGGAGCACTCCCTTTAAGAGAGTGCTCCTAATCTCAGCTCGTTACCTGTATAAAAGACACCTGGGAGCCAGAAATCTTGCTGATTGATAGGGGATCAAATACTTATTTCCCTCATTAACATGCAAATCAATGTATAACTTTTTTGAAATGTATTTTTCTGGATTTTTGTGTTGTTATTCTGTCTCTCACTGTTAAAATACACCTACCATTAAAATTATAGACTGATCATTTCTTTGTCAGTGGGCAAACGTACAAAATCAGCAGGGGATCAAATACTTTTTCCCTCACTGTATGAGAAGGCTAGAAAAATACATTTATCATATTTCCACTTCCATAATTTATTCATACTCAATTATGATAACAGAAGACTTTGAAAATGACAAATGCGTAATTCAACAACCTTATAATTGTTGTCAAAGCAGAGAACTTATTTGGGCAAGCCAGCACTGACAGACCAACAGTAACGTAGAAATGTGAAAGGGATGGGAGCGTTCAATGCACATACAGAAGGATTACAGGGCATCTTGAATCTTTCAGCAGTTGCTTTTCGCTGCTCATGAAATTTTATTCCACCAATGGTACAAAGTCTCGAAGGAATGCTACACAAGTGAATTGTCAGACTTTTAAAAGCAAATGTTGTAGAACATGTTTGAAACGTGTTGTCCAGTTTCATTTTCGGATCAGGGCCAATGCATCTTGTCCATGCCTTACGCTAACCATCACTGGATTCCAAAACTAAATAAAAATGTCCCAAAATACGTTCATGCTGTGTTCTAAATTGTATTCAGCTAAACATAAATTTGATACTGAGATATTGCCAGAAAGGACATATTTTCAAAGTAAATAAATGAAATTCAATTTGTTTTTCTTGGACCTACCATGTTTCATATGATGTAAGCAGTGTGTTCACACTTCAGGTGACAACTACAGTAGACTTTTGTGAAGCAGAAGAACTGATGAGAATGATAAAAACAAAATGGTTTATTTTGGGAGCTATAAATTAAGTTGCACACACAAACACACACATATATATAGTTTTAAACCTGTATATGTAATGCTTGGAAACAGATTAGATAAGCTTTATTAAATAATAAAAAAACAACTTCCTTGTTCCTATCAGTCATGTGGAAATTCCTATTAGTCATGTGGAATACCTTTTCTTGCTTTAACATTCATTTAACATTTTCCATTTATCAGTCCTCTGCATACCACCTGTGTCTTTAGAGTGATGTATCTGGACATTTAAAACCCATATAAAACCACCTACATTATAGCACTGGTGCTGAAAGGGGGATAGTTGTTTTTAGAGAAAGTTACTGATAAGAACTGACAGGTCAATAAAAACAGAAATATTATCATCTCAGTATTAACTGCTCCAGCAGCTGTGACAATATCCCCAATGTCTCCTGATTTATACCCCTGTCCACTATCTTCTGTAAAGGTGATAATTTTACAACATCAGATGGCTAAAACCCACAGATATGTTAAACATTTCCATCACCAATTCAGTGCCACAGGTTTGCAGTATCCCCTTTCTACCCCTTGGACTAGGACCTTGTCTGCATTTCCTGATCTGATCTATTCACATTGGCAACCTTTGTAAATTTAATTTATTTTGTTGTGTCTGAATAGGTAATGCAAAGTCTAGTTTAAATGTTTTGGCTTTTTATAAATCTATTTTGAAAAAACACTGTCTACCATTAGTCTTGATGTGATGTGACATGAAAGTGATGTCACTCTGCAGTTAAATGATGATTCAAATATATTGAAACTTGAAAGTTGGACATACTGCCGTTCTGTTCCCTGGTTTGTAGACGGTATCTTTTGACACAGGTATACATATAGAAGGGCTATCCCCGACCAGCAGAGGTCTTTGTAATGTGTCTCCCAGATTTGGAAAAATCGCAACATCAAACCATGGAATTTCCTTTATCCTGGGATACCAAAGAGACGTATTGCACTAGGTACTTGTTCTAGATAATGCCAATGTGAGGCTTTCCCGTACCTGCCGTGCTGGGGATTGTATCTCCTGCTTGAAAGTCAGACAGGCAACACTTCTGCTGAAGGGAAAATTCCTTCTTAGCAAGTTTGACGGACAGCTTCTCTGGCCAGCAGGGGTCTTTGTTACGGGGGTCTTTGTCCTTTGTTAGGACAGATGTGAACAACAGCGATTGAAGTCTGAACTGCCGAATATAATACAGTTATAAGTCTGCTCACCCACTGGTGTTAGTATTTGTAATGTCATATGTTAATTCTTGTATCAGACAAACATGTTTGATTGCCACCAACATCAAAGGAGCCTGAGTAAGAGCACGCTCACACACAGTATTATAAAATGCATACTTCTGGGCAGAACAATTTGATTCATGTGCACTATGTAGTACTATGCCATATAGATCATTTTAATTTTGTCCCTTTGCTTTTAAAAATAGACTTTAAAGACATCACAATTAATCATCCAGACAGACATGGTACTTTTAGTCTATTTCAGAAATCCTTGCCACACCAAGGAGTTTTATTGAAAGAAAAAGGAGTTATATTTGTAGTATAACCTTTTCTCAGATGTTACAGTTGACGTCAGATAATTATTTGTCACCCGAATCTAATACATTTTCCCTGTGCCAAGTCATTTTCATGGGATCTTGCTGGTGCGAAGAGAATCAGAAGTATCTCACTGTTGGTCATTGCGGAAAATCACTTGCTCTATCCATCTGCCTCTGTTTATGTAGCAACCAAAGTTATGTTGCTAAGGTAAAGGTCTCCCCATATGAACTTGTCAATCAAAAACACTGGCTTAGGTTTTTGAGCTGCATTTTTTTTTAGCTCAGTGGTATTGCTGCTGTGTCAAGTGAGCAATCTTTCTCTGTTTACAGCCATCTTACTAAATATAACTGGGAAAAATCTCCCAAATCACATTGATAAAACACATGTCAAAGCATTTTTAATAAATAATTCAGGTGAACAACTAAAAAAACTATATTTCTATGATATGCAGATGCATCCAAAATATGTATATTTGCATATAATAATAGAAAATACATTCAGGACAAAACAATATTTTTTTTAGACATATAGTTAAAAAGTGTAATTTCACTTTAATATGATTATATATCTCCTCTATGTTTTTGAAGTGAATAATATTAAATGATTATTAATTTAAAGACTGCAAGCATTATTTCACAAACAGCTGGTGAATGGTGAATCAACATTCTTGACAGCCTTAACTCATTAATTCTGTTAAATACATTAATTAATTATCATAAAAAGTACATCTTACATGATGGTTAAGATGTATTCATATTTGTAGTAAGCAGTTTCTTAAATCAAACTCCTGTACAGTCTGTCTACATATTTGAAAATAAAGTGTTGCATAATTTACCTAATGCATCTATACATAAATGCATAAACACACATGCACACACACGTGTATGTATGTGAATAGATTAAAGAGGATGGATGTGTAGATACACTAGATAGAAAATTAAACAAATAGATGGGCATAGAGAATGAGATACAGAGAACGGGAATATCCCTATAAGAGGGATGCGGAGGAATTAGTTGGTTCAAATCTTTACATATGAACCTGTCATTCTAGCAGTGGGGATTAAGTCCATTAGTGTTGGGCAGCACAGGCACACACTCGCATTTGTGTGGTGTCACTAAGGTCTTTCAGCTAATTATAGCTTGAAATCTGACAGAGAAAAATTAGAGGGAAAAGGGACAGCTGCATGATCCAGGGAAGAGGGGTTTGATTTCGCACTAAATCCTCAGCCTGCTTTAGTGGAAAAACAAAATTCAATCGTCTTTATGTCCTTCTCCCAATCACCACAAAGTCAGAGGTCAGAAACAGAGTTAGCTTGTTTTGAGCACTCACGCAACATCACTGGTTACTGAAGTATTGTCATTTTGTATTGTAATAATTATATATATATATATATATATATATATATATATATATATATATATATATATATATATATATATATGTAATATAAACTCCCAAAACAAGGATTTTTTTATTTTATTTTTACAATCAAGAACCTATTTCCAAAGTTTTCAGTTATTAGATTTTTCAAACATGGTGCACCACTTTAAATATGTTAACACCACTGATATTCCCTCTTTATATAACTGTATATAACAGCTGTTGGGTGTGTCAGTTTGCCTTTGTCTTTTCTACAGTAGTAGAAAATATTAAATTATATTAAATACATTAAACATAATTCATATTTTCCATAAATATAATACAATATGACTAATTTGTTGCTGTGGCACTGGCATTTCTTTAGTGACACACAGGGAAATATGCATGTTGTCATAAATTACTTTGCTGTTATTTAAATACTTCTCATTAACATCTCTATATGTTGTAAGTCACCCTGGATAAGGGCGTCAGCCAAGAAATAATAAAATAATAATAATAATAATAATAATAATAATAATAATAATAATAATAATAATAATAATAATAATAATAACTAATTATTAAAGTACCAGAGTTGTGGGTAAACAAAGAAAAAAAAAGAAATGAATACAATATCTGAATATTCACAGGGATGCTGTATCTAACCAGTTCAGCACTTTACATGTCCGTGTTTTAGAAATTTGTTTGAGAACAGGATAAGAATATTAAGTGTATGAGACATCTATAAAAGATATAATTTTTCCTGACTTGGGTCAACTCAGATGTGTTTTTGCAATGTCCAGTGATATTCAGAGAGTTAGAAGATAGAACTTAATTTTGACAGACAAGTTGAACCTACAAATCATTCGGCTGGATTTGTGTCAGTGTATATCTGAAGGATGACCTGGCAACACAAAAAAAGTGGAGTTTATTCAGGTCAACAGCCATCAGTTCCAATTGCATTGAGTTTGCCAGAAGCACTAACTTCTACTATGGCTGCATGAGACATTCCTTAAAATAGTTACAAACTATAAATAAGTAAATTAATAAATAACACTGAAAAACACTGTCCTATATTTAGGGTTTTTAAAGGACATATTCAGAATTTTTTTAACTGGTCCATTTCCAATGCATTTTCTGAATTTCATATTCTCCAGGATCTACAAAACCAAGTGATTTGTTTTTCTCTGTTTTACTTTAATTAATTCTGGCTTTACTATGTACTACATTTAGCACATAACAGTGTATTTCAATCATTTTTACCTCATTAATTATACAGAAGTGATACCATACTGATGGTGATTGAAGTATTTTGAATAACTGAGACTTTGAGACTATTTGTTTATCTACTAAAATTAACAGATAGGACCAGTAGTTATTTCTTTATGATTATTATTATTAATAACACTATTTACTTTTAATTTATCAATATAAACATGCATCGTGTAATTACAATGCAACTTGACTTAACTGTATAATTTTCCTTTTGCTTTAATGTATTTCACATACAGAAATGTTCTTAGCTGTACATGTTTAATGTTTGAACTGTTCTTTTTTGTTTTTTTAACTGCCCCCTGTTTTTCAAATTTTTTAAAGGAAATGAAATGTTTGACTATATGACATAACCAGGACTCGTATAATTGGTACAGTCTGTGAAACTAATAGACACTTTATAAATAAAAATCTCTCCAAATCAAAAAAATCTTCTCTCCTAGTTGTTTGTTTAAAATATCTAAATAACAGTACAAACTTCAAATGTGCAAATGTGATTTTTTTTCTTCTTCTCCTAAGCAACCTCCTTCTGGACATCCTGTTTGTAGGAGTATGTCAGGTATTGAGTGTTCATAGCCATTGTTGTTGCTAAGTCACTTTGTTATGCATAAACAAACCCATGACTTCAGTGTCATCAATGGGCATATCCAGAGGACATTTGGATTCAATTTCTTTTCCTTCGAACAGAAACACGAGTGTTGTCAAGGTGAAGTTTAAGCTTCAATGTAACTGAATGTGTGGCGCAATAGAAAGAACTAAGGAGACATTTCAGGGGTTCACCAGGGCTTTTGTGCTTCTCCAGGGCAAAGGCACAACTTTTCACCTTAACTGCTCCTGGCAGAGACACAGGCTCCGAGTTCATTTTATTTCTCCTTGGAGAGATGAGTTAATTCATTGGCTCATGAAAAGGACCTGCTAACACACAACTATAAATGTTGATTTTGTGTGAAGATGTACCTGCCAGCATTCATGAGCTCCGATGTCCCAGACTGGCAGGTTTTGAGCACATATATTTTCCAGCTTATTTCCGCACCTCTGTTTTGAAGACAGGTTATTTAATTTAGCATGGAAAGGCCATTAAAAGCAACTCCGACAGAGAGGAAATTTACAGCCCAGTGAAGCGTACACTTCAATGGCAGAGCAGACATCTACTTATGTGTTGCCAGCCTTTAAAACCAGCTAATGCTATCTAGGCCTATCAAAAAGAAGTCTACACTTGTTTCATTATTGTACTCAATCAATCAATAAATATCAAAATATAACGTTAACCAGCTCCTGAAGATTGTGAACATTTAAAATATTTGTTTCTAACAGTCATTCTTTGAACAAACAAGTAGAATAAGTTGATTTAATCGATTCAAAATCCAACTCTTATTGTGTGTTTGCAACTTTATTTATTGGTTTGATTGTTTATTTATTTAAAATGTGTTCCTAACCACGATTTCTGGACTTTCTGACTGTGAAATATTTATACTAGTTTACATAGTTAAATCCATGTTTTTAAAGTCTCCCTCTCCCCTTGCAAAATAATAATATATGCTCACCATAGTGTGTCAAGCACCCTGCTGAAGATAACACACTCTTTAGGATAACACGAGATGTATTTTTTCTGTTTTATATATTTAAAGTATTAGGAGCATCTTACTGTAATGCAAATACTATTCCCCACATTGTCTTTTAAAGCTTCACAAGATGCTACAGAGACTGAAAAAAGCTTGAACAGATAACAACATAATTACTGGTAACTCCAGGCAGGTACTCTGATCAGTACAGAGTAGTGTCAGTACCAGCGCAGTGTTATTTAACCCTGATGTATTCAGATTAGTTTCTGAGAGGTTGTAAACACTGTTATTCCTACCTCATCCTGGCTTTGCGGTTTGCAGTTGTCAGGACCGATGACGAAAGTCCTACTGCATGTGTAAAAATACTTCCACTTGCAAGGAGCTTCATTATATTAATGAAACGTTTTATGGTTTCAAGGTGATTATTTTCCCCTTAATCTCCATTTGAGTTTTCTTTGTTCCTGCCATTAATCATATATGAAAAGAGATTGAAATGGCATTGGTGTAATGTTTGGCACTGGTGGCAGAAACAGCAATGGTCGGAAAGTGTTAATCTCCCTTGAGTTGAAAATGCGTGTAAAAATGTGAGGCAGATATAAATATTTCACCGTAGCTGCATGTGCTGCATTCTTGATTAAAATGGGAATTATTTTATTTATGTTTCTGCTACTATTGTAACAGTGGTCCTGGAAATTATTCACCACTTCCCAAAAGCGTACTGCTCATAACGACCTTTCCAGGCCTCATAGATCATGGCTCTCTCTCCACACCATCCTAGTTCTCTCCCAGCGATGGACCACACACTCTCAGTTCTGGCAAACCCTGTGGCTTGGCTCCGACACACAGGGAACTCCTACCACAGCTTCGACACAGTGCTGCATGTGTCCTGGCTAAAGAGATGTTTTAATTCTGAAAGAAGATGTCCTGCTGACTGAGTGGAAAATACAAAACAAAAATCGTGTGAGATGAATGATAGTTATTGATTGCTCTGTGCACAAATGTGATTTGTGTCATTTGGAAGCATCATTGACATACACATATGCACATATCCTGTATATTGGTATGTGATTGTTTAAACCCCTTCAGATCATTAAACAAGCTTTACTTCATTACCAGAACTCTTATTAGCAGCAATCAATGAGTATAGTTGCTCCAGCCGCCCCCTTCCTCCTTTGATTGCAAGCATGAATGGAGGTCCACAGTAATAGCTACATTTTTGATCATTATGCACAGTGTGTTGCATTTTACTTTTAAGAAACACATTACATCAAGTGACTTTAAAACTATTTAATATTGTAGCACATTCAACAAGCTATTGCAATCAAAGGGGGAAGGAGAATCGAGTCACTATACCTGTTGATGACTGCTTATAACAGTCCTTGTATGATGTAAATATTGTTTAATGGTAGCTTCACAGGAATTTTGATTTCCACTGTATGCAATATTAAGTTTCACTTAATAAAACATTGTAATCCAAATATTGGATTATTAACACCTGGTATATTAAGTATTAACTATCAACATTTTTGATTTTTGATTTTTTACATATATATTTTCTAAATCCAATTATTTTCGTCTCATCACTGTGTGAAGTTTTAAAAAAAGACTTGCCGTCTTGGCTTATGCCTTGGAATTATTAAAGGTTTTGGCCTTTTTTTTCCACAGAAAGAAATGAACTGGAACTCACACCGAGACATTTTCTTTTACACGTGAGAGAGGCCCTGTTTGTATATTGTGCCGAGGAGTCCATACTCCTTTCACAGAAGTCCATCTCTCCTGTGGAGAAGAGTGTGTATTTCCTTTCATCCTCTCTAGATCATTAAGAAGCATGCCTCTGAGAGGTGATGGCTAATATAGTCTTATTGCTCTTTCTTATGTGTTACAGAGCATTGACCACAAACACACAGAATAGTCTGAGATGAACAGGAGAGATTCAGACACTCCTTAATACAGAAACTATTAAATATTTACTAAACAAATATAGTATTTTTTGGTAATGCTTTAGATTGCTTGGCCCAATTTAATATTGAATAGATATTCAAATGAAAATCTATTAACAATCAATAACTTCATAATTAAAGTTCAATAGAATGTTAGCATAATATCGATCTCTATAAAACATTTTGTCAACGTGGAAAAAACTATTGTTTCTAGTAACTTGGCTTATGGGTTTGTTATCTCCACTTTTGTTGGCTCAGTGATTTTGTAACCTGCATTTTTGTCTTGATGACGTATTTGGTATAGAGAGATTTTAAAATGTATCAAATTAACTGGAAGGAAACTAATTCTGTCAGTTGTGATCAGCTGAAAATAAAATTTTCAAAATCTCTAAGTTGTTACTCAAATAATAGGATCAACACATGGCTGGCCTGTTCATTTATTTAATTTCAAAATTTATACTCAGGGTTTTGAGAAGTGTGTTTCTGCTCCCACCTAATCAAAGAGTGTGTTGTCTTTACACCTGGCATATCAGGGCAGTGATGTGAAAAGTGCCTGCCATGTGACTGCGGAGGCAGCACCTTAATCCAAACTCCGTCTGCATAGTCTGTTCCCTTCAGGTTCCCCAGGTCCTGCGGATTTTGTTTTTCGTGGAGTTCACACTTTCCACTTCACCAGCCAGGATATGCATGTTGTGAAGCTTTCCGTCTGACTCTGGAGCAGAGCTTTCTGGAGAACAGGATTTTTAAAGAACTGAATGTTTAAAAAGACAGAGCAACTAGTCTTTTAGAAAGAACACATACAAGTAACCCTCCTTTGATGTAATTTCTTATTTTAAAATCACTTTGGATCTGATATGTTGACCCTGCAAAAACGCAATGATAGACGGTTCTAGTTTGCACACACAAAAAAGAGGTGACTTAACATTCATGATGTTTTCACCATCTATTTACTAGAAACAGACAACAAAAAACCTCAAACTACTTTTAAACAATGATGTTTAAACAATTATGGCTTCATTTGGGGTTTTCAAACACTGCAGATGGCATTTGGATTGATATATGTTTATTAAAAAAATAAACAATTAAATTGTCTATTTTTAATAAATATTATAGATGGTAAAAATAACATGATGGTTAGTTAGCCTTTTCTATGTTTGTGTACAGACTCAATACTATTTATCATATCATTGTTATAAAAATAAACCCATGTTGTGTGTTCTTCCACATACTCTGTACATACTAATAAACAATGATTAGCTATTGTCCTTCTAAATATCTATACATCAGAACAGCTAACAGTCATTTTTGTAGTCCTCTGAGACACAGCGATCAGTTACACCGCAAGAAGATCTCTGACACGTGCAGAGAGTAGTTTTCATCTAAGTACAAAATTAGGGTTGTAGATCCTGTATTTAGTTGTATTACTTGATTAAGGATATTACCAGTATTCCTTTACTAAGTTTAGTGCCGTGCCTAGGCCCTCATATCTCTTTTTAGTGCTTCTTCTTGGCACAGGAGAGACTTATTATTTATAAGATACAATCTCAAGATAGGTACACCACATTTAAATCGCTTCATTAAATATCAAGAGCATGCCAGCAGAGATGAGTTGTTCCAACAAGTGTGCTGAAAGGCTGATAATGTCCCTATCAAACTCAGCACTCCCGCCCCGTCCACAGAGCGAGTTCTGTGAACAAGAGCTTACTCATCAGACGGGGAATTTGGACTGAAAGTCAGAGCCCAACAACTTGAGATCTTTGACTCGCAGCCAGCTCCTTCCCAGTACGAGGGCAGATAATGTTAGACAGAGATTTGAGAAGGCTTATCTCTGGATAGATATAAGAGTGTGTCGCAGCTGTGGTGAAATGATTTATATTAAACAAAACTGTTGCACATATACTATCTGAAACTAATAGGATTTAAGGCCATAATACCTACACTTTTCTGCAGGGTAGCGAGAGAGCAATAACAGCGCATACAGATGGAAGAAAGATAGGTTAAAGCTTTGTAAAGGGCTAAAATAGTTCCATTTGATCAGCTAAAAATCTTGGCATAAACACGTAGCTTCTTTATTCTCTAGATTGTTCATTTCTAATTCTGCTAGAACAAACTTAATTCCTCCTTCGTAATCTTTTTTTGGTAAAGTTAGAAATTATCTTTTTATAATTAGTCATCTATTTAAAGCAGCTGGAAATAAGTCAACTGGAAATCTATGTTTAAATAAGAAAACCTCAGAACACAGAAAAAAAAAACATAACATTACAATTTTATAAAGCAGAACAGTAAAAACCATTATCAAAATAAATAAAGCAAAAACATTACATGTAATTTAAAGACCATGTGTAACGGTCGTGAATGTGTTTATTGTAATGATATCTGTTTTTGTGTGAGAGCACTTCACTGTTTAGCTAAATCTGTCATGGGACCAAGAGTTCACATTTTTCTCTTTGCGAATGTGCAGATGACTTTGGCTCTTGTATACCCTGTGTAGTGTTGAGCATGTGCCACAAGTGCATCTTTAAAAATACCAGTGACACAGAGGATCTGACACTCCTGCCCAATAATTCCTTCACACCACATAGAAATTCTGTAACATTTTTATCATAGTGACATTGAGATTCAGTACGAGCAATGTCTTTTAGGTGGGATTTTTTCTCCCTACTCACAAACAGCTGTTGAAACACAGGGAAAATTATTGGTCAGTTCTGTTTGGACTAAGTTTGGTTTCAATCCTTCAGTTAGAAGAAGCAATTCTATTGATCAGGTTTCCAGATCAATGGTGATAGCTCTAGAAGCAGTAATCTCAGATGTAACCTTTATCATTATAAAGAGCAGAGCAGTAGAAAATACATTACATTATAATAAATTGTATTTTTATTTAAACTAGTCAGAGATAGGAACTGGTTTAATAACATTCTGCCAACAACAAAAAAATGATGATATTGTCTCTTTGTTTGCCTTTGCCGAAGTTATTGAATGGAAACATAATACAACATCAACAAAATATTGATAATGTATTGATCAGTATGAAGTAGTGTAGAAGTAGAAAATACTATGAACTTATTCAAAACGAATTTGTTTCTTACAATGAAAGATGATTTGAAATTTGGTGGGTGGTTTGTTCCAATAGTAAATCCTTTGAAATTTACAATCAGCCAAGTGTATATTTTCAATGTTGGGGCTCTGGAGTTCTGTGGTGCTCCTTTCAGACTGGATCCTGTTGTTTTCTCCAGCAGCATGTCTCGCTGTTTGCTGGGGCTTAGCTGAAGTTAATAGAAAGCCGATCATGGTACTAAGTGCTTGACATTAAATCTGTATACACTGCAGTTTTCTATTTTCAGTCTATCTTTTAGAAGCCGAAAAGATCTAATGCAGTTAGCAGATGGATCTGTGTTATTACGGAGCAGGGAATTGGAAATTCTCCATATACTCAGCTATAAATACTCCTATGACATTTATTACACTCACTAGGGTTCGGGTGCTAAAACACTTGGATTTGAGTCAATTTCTTTTATTTTTTCCTTCATTCTACCAAAGCAGTTAGTTGGTAACTAGATTAAAACAAACAGGCAAACTAAAGGTAATCTAATCACTCAGTTAGAAGTCAGGAAGCAGACCCTAGAATGCCAGGGAACAAATCTCATATATATTTTTTTTAATTTTACATTTTGATTACTTTCAAAATCTAACCTTTTACATATTCCTGCGGGTCTAATCCAGACCCAGTGAACCCTGATGCTAATCAAGTCTTCTTTTTTACTGTCTTCAGTCTTCAGCTACAGCAGAAAGTAATTGGGTTTTATTTTAAAATATTAATAGTTTAGGAAGACAAAACTCAGTAAAAAAAACAACTATCAAAACAATGTATTTAACAGTAAATCTCACGTCACCAATGGTCAAATAAAAATTGCTAGACCTATTCACCTGTACAAATGATCTGTAATGCAAAGAGAATGGATACATTTATCATAAGTGTACAAACAGCCATTCATTACTACTTGCTTCAGATATAATATATGGACTTAATTTGGCTCAAGGTCAATGATGATTACATTTTTTAATGTCAGACTAAATTGATAAAATGCCACAAGTGACTTAACTGCAATAGATTCTGCAAGCTGTAATTTCTATGCATAATGTCAGAGAGAGATGTTAGATTCACTAGAATTGGAAATGAAGGCTAAAGCAGAGCTGAGGTACTGTTGATAGACATCAATGGCGTGGCAGTCAAAAGTGTATACACCCTGCATTAATTCTGCTAATTCAGCTGGAAACTTTACTGAATCATTTTCCTGAATTGGTGCTCAACAAACTCTGATATAATTCCTTAAATTTTCAGACAGTACTTGTAATATTAGTCCTTTTATCCCCACTAGATAGCACTTCAGTTTTATTATTCTTCTTTTCGATTTGTTTTCCTCCTTGCTCCCTTTCCCGTACGTAGCCCTTGACTGTGACCCTACATCTTGACAGCACTTAGCTTTTACCGTCCAGGATGTAGGACCTCACTTACTGTACTTGCCTGTGTAAATTGTAAATTGGAACTTGTAAAATGTATTTTATATTTTGAATTGCTATGTTTTATGTAAATTGAATTTGTAATGATTGATGCCTTTTACTTAACTGTATTTTTGCACTTTGTTTTGCACTTATGTTGTAAGTCGCCCTGGATAAGGGCGTCTGCCAAGAAATAAAAATAATAATAATAATAATAATAATAATAATAATAATAATAATAATAATAATAATTAAACAAGTATGGTACGATGGACAGTATTTATTGAACTAAACTTGGACTTTCAATACCTTTGCAGTACTGCTTTCATTTGCACATTTATAATGGAAAGTACACTTAGCAGCACGTTTTCAAATGAATTGGCCTTTTGTGGCCATCTGGATCATTTGTTTTTGCATGTTTATTTCTGCCTTGGGTACAAGTGTTAAATGATACGGTCAGTGAAAAACACCAACATCTCCAGCAGTTTTTCTGTGTGAATTTCAGCAGCATTTAGAAGTATATGATGCATTTGGGTACCTAAATACATTGATACATAAATGTCCTGTGCACATCTAGGATCAAAAAGAATAGAACATATTGCTCAAGTGTGGAGCTCTAGCTGTGATAGCAGTGAACCTTTTTTTATACAGCAGTGATCTTTATCAACAGGTGGCCTGCATATGCAGATTCCCTCATATATTCACATTTTTTAAGGAAGAGATCTTTGCAGACAAATGACTTTTATAAATCGGTGCACCTCAGGGAGGAAGGCATTGCACATCCTTTGTATCCTTTCCTTTTTTCGGTACACATATAGAAGAAGCACTGTCATATTCAATTTTTTAAACATGTGGTTTGCAAGCTGTTCAGCCCTGGTTTTTTAACATAAAAATCCTCTGAGAAGGACAGCTATCTAAAAAAAGACGAGACCACACGGAATCCACATGTAACTCTACTTTAACCTATTCTCTTGGGAACTCTTAACAATACAGTGTAGTAATTTAGAACATCTGCCCTTTCCTTTAAATAGAGTTGATACTACTTTTAAGAGTACCATAAACCAGGTTAACATAGCAAAATGCGAACCATTTTTTGTCACAATATTTATATCATGAATCTTCTGCAATGAAGTTTGTGATGCATTCCTTCAAGACTTCATGACTATCTTATTGCATATATCTGTTGCAGGTATACCACATTAGTGTTCGTACTACAGGAAATGGCAAGAGATTATTTTACTGAAGCCTAGTAATAAATCTAAAATTAATCCAGAAATAGGCTTACTGGGACAACCTTCTTCTCATTTTGTTTTATTTAAAGTGAATGCACACATTTCAACAAATCGACTTAAGTCGATTAAAAAAGTTTTAATTACACAACATAGAAATAGAGAAAAAAAATAAGTCACTAATGCAACACCCAATTACAAAGTGCATGAGGAATTAAAATTAATTTGTTTAATTACATTTAAATATATGTCTGGATTGCTGAAACACGAATGTGTAGTTTTTCCTGCATTTCCTTCATATGCACATACTTTTGTTTTGTTTTTTCACACAGCTCCTGAGTTTCTCGTCTCATGTTGTCAGTATTGATAATACTGACCCACATTGGCCTTCAGTCTCCGAGGAACAGACATGGCTGCCCGAGACTGAGAGAGGTAGCTTTCATTTAATATTTAACCTTAATTACTTTTCCTGAAGATAAACGCACAATGCATCACCACGTAACTTTCCCTAAATACGTTACATTAATCTGAAGATGTGTTTTGTAAGTTAAGAATGTGCCTGAATATTTCAGCATGTGTTTATTGACAATGAAATACTCCTGTCATCCCCCGAAGTTACGTCGGACTTGGTTCCGACCGCCGACGTAAGTCTGAGCCAGATGTTGAAGCAGAAGCATCCCTATTCGAAATAATCGTCAAAATTCGTTAGTAAACAGATACATATAGCGTAAAAACATGTTATTTGGAGAGCAGAGAGATTATTTAATTACAAGCACTTACTGCAGAATGGAGCTCTGGCCCCCTCTCCCGCGCCTGCTCAGTACAATGTTGCTGACGTACGTGCGGAACGACGTAAGACAAGACGACGTACTCGGAGGATGACTATTTGCATTCTGGGAAATTATCTGATTCTACGGGAGCACTAGACATATTTCAATATTTGTGTGTGTATTATCACCAACTTCAGATATATCCACATGTTCCTGAGACGAAGCTGAAACTTAGTGAGAATGGAGGATATGGGTATTTGCTAAAGTAAATAAACAGCACTAAATCCTGCAGCTGGAGGTATGATTTACTTTTGAAATATGAAGAACTCTGAAGTGAATGTATAGGCTAGTCTTTCTGGTCTGCAATTTTAAAGCTATCCTAATTAAATTAAATATGTCAAAAGACCCCTTTCAGAACCACATAAGACTGTACGTAGCATGTGTATATGTTTATTTGTCAACCTAGAGCAAGAAATTCAATATACATGTAATTCTTAAATCAATTCAAAACATTCTTCAGATTATAACCACATAGAATATAATTAGTACACATATTAGATGCCTCTAATCTTGTTTTAAAACAATCACAAGGGAAACACACCGGGGGAATCTAGTCTTTATATTTCAGTACAGGAATGGGCTTGATTAAACTACAATTATTTTAACCAGAAAGGAACATTTCCATAAACATCAAATTATAAATTATACTAGGAAACACACATGCATATCATTTAAGGACATTTTGTCAATGAAATGCACTAAATAAAACAAATTTAGTAAATATAATTTTTGGCTGTAATACATTTAGTGCTTTTTCACCAGGTTGGTTTCCTAATTTACTATTCACTGGTAATCAGTACTTGACATCAGAACATCAAAGGCAACAGGAGGGACTGCAGTCTGAACAATGATTTTGAACTCTGGGATTGTGCAGGTGTTTTGGACCTTACGATTATGATATAAGCTATAACTTTGTTCTAGGAAAGTGTGATAAGGAAAATGACAAGTGTGTTGACCCTTTTATAGAGCTGTGAAACACCCTGTCTAGTAGGATTAATCCTATGCAGTGTGGTAACTGATTGTGTTGACCACAACCCTGTCTAGTGCCATGCATATAGATTTCTGTTTTTGTTTTCTTGTTTAAAATAAGAGAAAAATGTAAGCTGTGGGAATTGGCATTATAACACACATGCTGAATGTGAGCTCTGTGACCTCTGTCTGTTTTTATAGTTTGGCAGTAGGGTGTAGTTTTATGGATACTCGGCGCCAGGTGCCCAGGTCGGCCATCTCCCAGCCCCCTGTGCTCCTGTTAATCCTGTGGGCAGTCACCCTTTACTAGTGCTAAGAGGGCCTTGCAACCACGTTTTGCGGGAGGTATAGCAGGCTTAAACAGTGACATCAGAGGCCATGTGTGCTGGGTCCGCACACAAGCGTGACATCCAAAAACACAAGTGTAATAGATGTCTGCTCCGCCTGTGCATTTTGTTATTGCGCATCATATAAAACGTAAGAAACCTTATGCTTAAGAAAATAAATGTACATAAAAGATACATAAATCATGTGCATCCCCATAACATGCCAGGTCATTTGGGATAGGCATGCTGGGACTATTATCATTTTTACATTACTGCACCCATTAGGATATACCCAGATTCAATACAAATACAACTCCGACTCATGACTGCAGTGACACACTGCCCTTTGGAAAGGTAGACACGCACACGTGCACACGCACACGCACACACACACACACACACACACACACACACTTGTCCTCCACAATGTGTGCTGTTAAAAGATGCTTCCAGACCTTGTAGACACCATGCCACTGATATTGCATGTCCTTGAGAGGATGACTCACTTGAGTTTACCTAGTGACGTAGGCAGGGGGGTGGTTTTAAAAATTCAAACCTCCCCCTGAAAGTTGTGTTTGATTTAATTATCTTTTGCTTAATGTAATTCATCTTATGAATTATGCAAAACTAAAGATTCAACCATTGTGTGATGTTATTGTTTTTGCTTTTCGATATATGCTGTGCACCATGCTCAAAATAAGGAAAATGTTTGCTTGTCGCCTGGCTGTTTTAATGATTTGAAAAATCCACTGACAGTATCCTGGCCTGGCCTCTGACTGTACCTCATCAGCTCTCAGTCGTGAATTAAGGTAATCCCTTTTGTAATGTGGGGACAAAACTGAAACCTCCAAACACACTCTTTCAAGGGCACTGTGTCATTTTAATATTAGTTCACTTGATTCAAATCCCATGTCACTGCATGTCCAAGTGTTCTGCGTTTTTATTTTTTTATTTCCAGAAACTTCCATTAGCTTCAGGGATTGATTTAATGGAGAGATTGCTCATAAAGACTTGAAGCATTTCCAGGGGTTTATTGGTTTATCTTCCTAGTATATAAAAAGTGCCAAATAGTGAGGCATAGGCTACACAGTGATGTCCAGAGGATATGATGTAACCAGGGTGTTTTTCAAACACTGTGCTGTGACTGCACTGTACTGTATTACACACCTATTCTGCATTTATTTTGTATTGCCTACTTGCCTTCCCTCATACCTCACTAAGAAAATAGACCAACATATTAATGGAATAAAACTGCAACAGCAATTGTTACTTACTCTTCAAACTTAAATGATTCAAAACCGAAAAACACATTGTTTCAGTCAAAAGACCTTCATCAGTCTGTCCTGATCCTGAAGATAGCACCTACAGACATTTTATAGAGTGTGCAATTAAAGTGCAGTTATTCAATTCAACTAAAATTAGATATGATGCTTCTGTATGAATTTGATAACATTTTGATAGCACCTTGCTGTAAGAGTTAGTTGAGCTGTATTCTTTCATGCTTACTTCTGTGTTTTAAGAATAATTATAATAAGAGAATCCATATGGCTGTCCATTCTCTTTGACATGAAGCTCCAATGATTGATCAGATACTTATCTGACCTACCTGACCCTAGGGGCCTGGCACTCTCTCTTTCAAAGGCAATGGAAAGTTTGTATTTGTATTTTTTTCTCCTTTCTTTAGCACTGTGTAGTAAAATGTATTTAAAATATCAAATTAATGTTAATGCAGCGTATACAGATCTGTATAGGCCTAAGTGTTTTTAATTAATTGCTTCAGTGCAGCATTAAAATGCATTAATTATTGTTTACGCACAGTCAGTTAGGCTATTTAATGCAGTAGAAGTTCTTGCTATATCCATTGATGATGTCCTTCTCTGGATTAGTTGTGGTATGAGTGAAGTCTTGATGAATGATACAAAAAAATTGTAGGTAAGTTATTTTTCAGACTGCAACTGTCTAGTT
Organism: Amia ocellicauda; assembly: GCF_036373705.1. Taxonomy (NCBI): domain Eukaryota; kingdom Metazoa; phylum Chordata; class Actinopteri; order Amiiformes; family Amiidae; genus Amia; species Amia ocellicauda. The sequence goes on from NC_089855.1 coordinate 18,592,406, forward strand.
CAAATGAGAAACTGAGAGAGGGTGAAAGAGATCAGAGCGGAAATAGAATTTAAAGGGGAAAAGGAACAAGTAATAATTTTAAATGATCATCCGGGGAATAATGTAATGATTTTAACAGATCCGATTCTCCCAGCATTCCCAAAAGCCCAAAAGCATCTTGCCTCCGTGAGGCTGTGATGTCACAGCCCGTATTTCACGGCCAAGCACAGGCGATGACACAGGCAATTTAGCTTGTGAGTTCTCTCTAACCCTAGACATGGTGTTGTGATTACACGCTCCAGTGCAGGTTGTACATTCCAGGACAGAGGAAAACCTTTTAAAATAACTTTTATAGAGTACAGCTCTATCCTTCTAGCTCCTCATAAAACAGTGATAGATTTCAAGAAGTACGGGTAATATTAACTACTAGGTTGCCAACTGTTTAACAGAGAAAATACATGAAAAGCTCACAAAAATATCATGTTCCTGAGGAGAAGACTTCATGCATTTTTCCCATTTATCATGCATACTAACTCTAATATAACAGTTTTCAGCTATGTTTTTTACAGCCAGTTTAAGTTTCACAGTTGCACCAGGTGAGAAACTGAGAAGATTTATATTAAGCTTGGGAACTAGAAATCAGAGCCACTGTGAGGCCAGCCCAGCATCGGTAGGAGGTGGGTGGGCTGTTGAAAATGGGATTTATTCGTTTCTCGATAAGGATATGGAAATCTAAGCTGCAAATAAGAAAAACTGAAATATCATATTGAATTTGTGACATATGGTGTGACAGAATAAATTGGAAAATGTTAAGCTGGTGTCTTGGCTTGGACATCCGTGAAATAAGTCTTAGGTTTTAAGAGCTTTTTCACACATTGTCAGATCACTCAGTGGAAAACATTTCCCCAGCCTTGATACTCCCAGAATATCTATATGTCAGCTTGAGGTAGTAGGATACTATTTGTGAGCCCCCACCCAACATCTCTTATGCATTTTAAAAAGAAAGAAAAACAAAGGACTATTGTAAGATTGTTGCAGTGCCTAATGCAGATCTGCAGGAACAGAATTTCAGAATTTGTCGAACTACAATCTATTATCTTAATAATTGTTCAGTTTCATTGTTGTAGTGTAGAATATTTATACAAGTAGTACCAGTCATCATCATTATCATCAGCATTGTGATAATATTAAACCCATTCGTTCATGATCACTTGATGAATTGTCATTATTAGAATAGATTCAGAATTTAACATCAGCAAGTAACCATGTTTTTGTATGTTATTTTTCTTAGATGGAGATCATGTTTATTATAGACACAAATAATTGTCTATATATTTATCACTAAATGAAGATTATTCTTCATTTTTAATTCCATACAACGACGTGAAGCAATAAGGACAGTCGAGGATTAACAGAAGGGAGGGTGTGGCTGTTTCTTTACATGAAAAGCTCTCCTAATTTGTTCGTATTTCTGCTCCAGGCTTATCCATACACAAAATGTATCAGTCAACCTGCACAGATTGAAATTGAACTATATTTTAAACCTAAACCGTACCTAAACCTTTAATTTACAATAAAGCTGACATTGTTGATTAATGCTAAGATAACCTTCACTGCCTCCAATGGCAGTATTGCTGATGGTCGCATAATAAGTGAAAAATATCCATGGATCCTACACTACACCACACTTCATTGCACACATTAGCAACTCTGGCTTCTGTCATCTCTGTCTCCAACTGGTAGACTGACCCCCAGCATCTCTAAAATAACCCACTAACCAGTTGAAACACCAGAAGTGCCACTTAAACATTTTCAGTTGCTTGTTAAAGGCTTTCTAGGAGCCTGCGTGCTTGTCTCGTGCAGTGCCATAAATGTCTCAGTAGTTGAAAGTGACACTTACACATCAAAAGCTTCCTAGGTAAATTATCCAGGCCCCAGGAAGAGAGCCATTCTTTATCCCGCGGAATTCAGCAACGACAGCTCACTCCCCATGGAGGAATAAACATGAATACTCACTCAGCGAGACAATCCCCACTTAAACTGGTATTCCTCCTGGAGACGGAAGTCCTCAACCTCTCACACTTGACCTACAGCACATCAGTAGTTTGTTCCCCCCACTTTAACAGAGGTGTTCTGCTGCGTTATCACCTGGTAAATTCAATAGGACATGGACAGTTTGAGTACAATCTGTCTGCAGTTTGAAAATCCCATATGGAAAAAATATATACAATTATTACATTGTACTCAAAGTATGAATCATAACATGTTTTTAATATTGCACATGGCCACTTTCTTACTAGACAGCTTATTTGTGTTTGTTGTGTAAACTAATGTGTTTACTTTCAAATTAGAAGCATATATTGTAAGTATATTATAGTACTTACAGAAAGTGCCATTGACCTAAAATTATATTAAATTAGTCTGTAAGTATTGCTGAGCAAGCAAGCAGAGAGCAAGCCAGCCAATACATTGGCTCAAGCTACACAATCTCAAGGACACAGAACTAACTCACACTGGCAAACTGCACAAAAAAATAAGCATTTGAGTAGGGGGTTGCCATCCCTATCCCCTCCATACTTAATTTCATGAAGTGGTGGGTCCACCTGCTCTGATTACACAGTGCACTCAAGAATTACACTATCCACCCCAGATCTCCACACAAGTGTCCACCTGTTTACCAGCAGCTGTCTTTTCCTGATTGTTATGATTTACATACATGTTTGTTAAAAGCACAGGATATATGTTCTTATATAGATCATTTTAATATGGTGAATTATAACATCATTATAAAGTGTATATAATCTATGTTCCAAGGTCCCCTGCCTCACAATCTATAGTCTGTAGTCAAGCTGAACTATACAGTGTCAGTTAACAACATTTCAAATTCAAGACATGGAATTTTTGGCTGAATGTCCAATAGTGTCTATTTCGATTCATTTGACAAAAGGGTTATTTGTGGGAATCCAAAGGGAGAGAAGTGGTAATAGAGTGATGCCTCAACAGAATATGGTTTGATACGATTTAGTTTTCCCCTTTGACCTTTCTTCTTGCTCGAAACTCAGCACTTGGGATTGACAATTAATATACTGATATACAACAGCTCCCCAGCCAGATGTCCAGTTTCATCACCTCCCTTCTTCGATCACTCGGTGAGAAAGGAAAACAAGCCGACACAGGCTCTACACCCCTGCTTGTGCCAGGAAATTAAAACATTTCCCCCCAGGGAGTAAAACCGGACAGATAACAGAAGTTTTGTCTGGCTGGCCCAGCTGTATAGCCCTCTGTTGTTACTTTTAATTGAGATATCATCAGCTCAAGGACAGCAGCAGTCCCCTGTTCCTCCAAACTCCCCAGTAAAGCTACCAGGAGGGAACAAGCATATCGAGATCCTACTATATAAAAACACTTGTCCATTGTGCAATTGAGGGAGCTGGGGGAGGTTCAGAGCTTTTTCTAGAGTGAAATTAATTTGATATTACATGACCTAATCATATCACCAAGAGAGGGTCGTTTATTTATGGAACTAAACAGGCCTCCTTATGTGAAATTCAATCTCACGTCAGTTGTTTCACAGCCAAATCCTTAATAAGATCCTAATTACTTTCAAAAAGCAAATCAAACCCTGAGGAATATACAACGTTACCATTTTAAGTCTTCATGTTATTTTCCATTCTTGGTAGTTGGACTATATGATTTTGAAATGTGGGGTGCAAAGAAAGTACACAAATTTACATAGGCAAGTTATTGATACATTGATTTACACACCTCAGCTACGTAAAGGGTCAGTCAAAGATGAGGAAACACAATTTTATTTGCATATTAAGATCTCAAAGCCATTAAGAATTTCCGGAGAGTGACCAACACATAATTTGAATTCATATTTGTCCACTTGATCCAACAAAAAAGGTTGGTTCTGAGCTGCAGGCCACTCTTACAACAAAAAGACCTGCTCTCAGGGTTGATATACTCCTTTGACTTTGTTCCTCATTCTTGTCACAGGACAGTAAGCAGTTGGTTCCAGGAGGACTGGCCACAAAATCCAACATGTTCCAAGGGCTCAATGAACATCAGCTGTAACACCATGGGTAATCTCCATGGAAGTCGTCCATTACTCTTAAATCATAATATGGACCCAGAGCTGCTGAAGACCGTTGATCAACCCGCAGACAAATTGATATCTGAAGGTGAAAATACATAAAACCACAGATAAATCTTTGGAGCCATTCATGATAATCCTACTTAATACAAGTCATTTTTATACAGGTAGATATCACAAATCACTTTGCCATAGACACTAGTGAAGAGCACCAAGCTGTACTGTTCAGTGGCCCAGTGCTCTTTTTGGCTATTTATTTAGTTCTTATTCTGTTCATCAAAAAGAACATTGTAGTGGAATATGGACAATTGTGTCATGCAAATAGGGCTGCATACTGTCCCTGCAGTTCCTCATAAGTGTTTTCAAATTCTCTGCAGCAAATAATGTGACACAATGTATGAAAACAAAGGAAAATGGAAAACAGTCAGTTAGTAAGACTACCCCTGGTACTCATTAAAAGAACTTGGGGCTCAATGACTTAATGTTACACCCTTTTCTCCATGCATGTAAGAGGTTGCAGGGTTGCACAAAAGCAACAATTTAGGGAAACTCTTTTTCTTGGATTCACTGCATGACTGAAGTTTGGTGAATCATATATGGATGTTGCAAAACCACTCAAACTCATGCTGAATTACTTTTGACAACATATAGCTGTAACAAAACCATAGATAAACATTTTCCCAGTCTTGATTTCCAGCATTGCTTCAAAGCTCGTGAGTACTTTTTGGGGGGATCTCTCATGTGCATTTGTTAGTAGTTTGTGTTGATTTAATATATGACCTCCTTTTTTCCTGTCCATACTGGTTTCAGGAGGCAGTTTTATCTCTCCCTGCAGGAAGCCTAAGATTTATGGAGGTGACACTGTATGCATATATAAGCTTTTCCTTGTTATGTTTAGATGTGTATGAAAGGATGGCTTTTATATAAAAAGAGAAGGGATTATTTATATTTTTCAGGGCTCATAATAATGACTCTGAGAGGAGTTTTCAAGTGCTTGAATGGCATGATGATCCTTTTAGGCAAGTTCAGGAATTAACAAGCATTGGAATATATATATATATTTCAATAAAATAAAACACTGACTTTTATTTTGATCAATTAAAAGTAACCAACACTATATTCAATCTAATAATATGTTTTTGTGTGTTTGTGTTCTTACCAGAATGGGGTTTATAATTGAAACAAAAACACTGCTTGTGGACAGGTTAATTGGATCAGTCAGGTACTTGGCAATGTAGTTTTCCAATTAGCATTTAAATAATACAGAAGCATCATGTATTAAACATGGTTTTATAGATGCACAAATGTCATTGCAGCTGTATTTGCAGAGTTGCGCTGATGAACTAAACAAAAGCAAATTTACCAAACATAATTACCCTAAGAGTAACACGAGTGACTCAGGCTAATTATTAAGCTGTATTATTATTATTATTATTATTATTATTAAGGTGTCTTGTGTTTATTCGGTTACCTTTGTTATTTATATTATATCTTAATATTCTTGTTATCCCTGGAAGTCTATGGTTCTTTCTGCTAAGATTGTAAGCTGTCATTCAAGCAGAAAATATACCAATGCAGAGGAAATTCCTCTAGGATCAATGCAAGGAAATTAAGTGGCACAGGCTGTAGAGCCAAGTTCTTCAGCAACCAATGCCTTATAAGAGTGCCATACTGATTGGAAAACAGGCTGGAGTGGCAGGCAAAACACATGCCCATAAGAACATAACCAACCACAGACATTTACCAAAGGTTTCTAATAGGACGTGAGGTAACTTGGAACTGAATTGACCATACAAGGAAGACAGCCTTTTGGTTGATCCACTCTAGAAGACCATGCTAGGGCATTGCTGAATCTAAAGCAGATGAAGAAATGGCCTGGAATGTATTCCACCTATAACTGGATACCGGAGCACTCTCTCTCAGTCAGTAACTAAAGTTCATGATGATTTCCCCGTTAAGATTGGTCAGAGACACTGGATACATTTAAAAAGCCCAAGTACACATTTATTCAGACAGGCTCAGTATGGGTTCTCCATGAAATTGCATTTCTTAAAACAAACACATAAAACAAACAAAAGGAAATTCCAACACGTCACTCCAAACAATTTCCAGGCTGAGGGTAAATTGTTCTCAGGGGTTGTGACCTGAGTTCAGCGTTAAGTTCCCTTACTTGCCCCCCTTCACTGTCTCTGCACTCAGACAAACACAAGCTAAAAAAAAAATACACCACTCCATTGTTCTCCTTATATACCTTAGGCCCTTCCCTAAACAGGTGCACTAACTTAGCCCAGGTAATTTAACAAGCTACACCCCTCCATTCTGTAACCTCTCCCATTTAGTTTGCAGTGCTCACACTCTCCTACCAGCAGTTAACAACCATAAAACAGCAATAAGAAATAACCACCACAATAACAATAATAATATAGTCAATAGTTCCCCCCCCTTTCCCACAGATTAACATACACGGATTCAAGTTATAAACTTTACAATGCCATTACTAATCTGCAGTGTTCTTTATTGTCTCTCCCCTCATGGCTGTTGGTGCACACTGATGTTACGATCCTGTTGCCACACTTCCACCTGGCCAGATATGTTTGATTTTCCATTAACAGTCCATAGCCCCAGACCATAAGTCAATAGTGAATAAAAGTCCGATGACCAGGCCTAGGAAAGGCCTAGTGACATTCTCTGTCACAGTGCCCTTTGAGCGTTTTATCATCATAAATCGAGCATTGGTGAGATGCATAAAAGAAGCTGTTTGGCACTTCCGTCTGTGTTCACCTCAATAAGATCAGCACCTGCAGCTGGTAGCTCCAACATTTGCAAACAGTTTGATTTTAAGCTCTGACCATTCCAACCATTTTTACTGTCATCTTCTGTTACTAGCTTCAAGATACACCTTGGTTATTTATCCTACTTGGAATCTCCTCTGTGATTTTGCTCTATTTCTTCCTCTTGTTTGGTCATAAAATAATGTAATATCTTTAGCATGCATAACGATGAGGTTTTGTCAAGGGCATTCATTGAGAACATATTAGCACAAGGCCATCTTGAAAGGAATGAATGAACAGTGGCTCATGATAAATCTTTTGTTAAATATATGTACAATATATGTATATGTAGTTATTCGTACTATATTCCTTCATACATATAAATACATCAGAACATTACATTTTGGTTCACCATAGAAGAACAAGCAAAAATATGTTTCCAACTAAAATGCCCCCCCCCTTCCCCACACACACACTTATTTAATCACTTGAAATTCAAAAGATCTTCAATACAAATTCACCTATTGCCAACTAAAGCTCTAATCGTTTCACTGAAACCCGGATATAATAAATGCCATCTGTTTATTTTCTTCTGTACAGGAATTGGGTTACCATAAATAAATTAAATGTATAGTACCATTTGACAACAATGTTCAGATGTCTTTTGGGGAAGTCCAACGGCTTTTCGCTTCAGTAGTCTTCGTATGTGGAATGAGCTTAAGAAATATCAGATCTTTAAAATCTGCTGACAGGTTTTGGAGGGAGAGTGAGCTATTGTCTACCCTGCTGTTGGCACAGCATCCTCTGTCTATATATCAAAGTCCACAGAGAGAGAGAGGAAGGCATGGAGAGAGTCCCTGGGTAGAAAGAAAAATATATGGCATCTTTCACTGAAAAAGACAGCTTCCTTTCCAACATATGGACTAGTCATACAGCATGAATGCCAACTGGGTTGTTCTCCCAGTGCAAGGCTACTACTGGTGACATCACTCCGACTCCTGCAGAGGGACATCTCTCAGCTCTTAATTTATCTCCATCTCAGTAAGCATTTTCAAAGCTTACTTTCTTTAATATTACATTAACAGAATTAGGTTTGCTGTTTAATATAAAATGTAGACCGTGGAGAATTTTAATAATACTACTATCGTATTTGTCCTAATAGACAAGCAATGCACGAAGACAAGACCCTTTGCATGTGCGTCTATTAAGTACAAAATCCCCAAGTTTGCATTTTACCCACATCGTCATGATTTTGGCACATTTATGTATATTTTGTTGTTTGAATGTTATAACAATATATAGGTCTTCTCGGAAACCTTTTACAGATCAGGAAAAGATGACACATGCAAATGCATCCTTGACCTTGTTATACCAGAAAATCTGGCACCACATTTGAGTTTATTTCTTGCACATGGGGATATCACATTTATAAAATAGCCTGGGAACCAGGAATCGGCGAACAGGTGCTTTTTTATGTTAAATATGTTAGTGTTAGTCAGAGTGCCTTTTTTTTCCAGTCCATTTAATATGCTGATATATGTAGTTCATGCATGGATAGTCCTGATACAGTGGGTGACTATTCCTGTTTATTTCATGTTCTTACTTTCAATAAAAGCTCAAGTAAAACTTTATTTTTTAGCAAATACATTGTTTATTCATTACTTGAATCTCTTTACATTACATGAGCAACAATAACCTTGGGTCATGCACTCAATATCACGATTGCATACCTTGGGAAAAAAATAATCTGAAACGGGCATACTTGTCTATTAGGATGAATACAGTATTTAAAATACTATATTATTTAAAATAGAATAACTTCTTAAAGATCAGATATCTTAAATGACTGTCCTTGTGAGAATATAAAGACTCATTTGGACAAAGAAATCTCCAAAGGCATGACTTTTCATCTTAGGTTTTGGATACCCTCTTTTTAATTACATTTTTCATTGCAGTGTGTGTGAAATTTGCTGTGGCAAATATCATTGGCACCTTTGAAAAAGATGAACCCAAACAAATCCCATTGAAAAACATGGTTTGGATTGAAGAAGTCAGTCCATAATCATAGACTGAAGCATATCAAGGTTTTTGAAAGTCTCTGTATGAAGGAATGGTCTAAGATTCCTTCCAATGTGTTCTCCAATCTCATAAAAAAGTATATAGTGAGGCTCAATGCCATTATGTTTGCAAGAAGACCATGTACAAAGTACTGAAAGCAAAGGTGCCAATTGTGACACTTAATTGTTTGGAAATAATTCTGTAATCTGAGAAATTTGTCATTTTGATTGATTAATATAATTAATATCATCATTATCTGTGATCTTTATTTTATGCAGCCCTTTTACCTAATCTTTATCAAGGGTGCTAATAATTTTGGAGGTGACTTTTATATATGTGTATATAATATGATTGCTCTGCCTTTCTGCCAGAGCTGGTTGAGAACATTTCCAGTACTTATTTTCTGAAGACTGAGGAATATGGTCAATACATTATGATGGAGCTTAACTTTAGTTTGTTTGCAGCATTGTTTTTATCAATCCAACAGGTGTCTAGCTGGCTAGACACCATGGCGGCCGTTGTATTCCTCTGTAAATAGTCAACACATTTTCAGTCTATGCTGCACTTTTATTTAATCAAGAAAGGTTTGTAATCTCCACAGATGTAAGTTGAAGAGACTATGAAGAATTCTTTTTTCATTGCTGCACATGCTGTGACCATATTTCACAACCCACTGAGCATTTAAATAGGTTTAAATTTATAGTATCTCTTTTATGAAGTAGCTTATTTTCATAATTATAACCCTATGTCACAGTCCACTGCTTAATACTTTAAGAGATACCAAACCACTCATTTTTAATCATAAGCCATCCAAGTGTTGAACGCTCTGAACATTCTTCAGCAAGGATTCTCCCAGCTGCATTAAACATTGTAATATCTGTAGGGAACTGATACATCATTTTGTCTTTTGAAAAGTAACCCAGATAAATCTTTTATATTGATGACAACAGTATAGTTTAACTAAGCCTGATTTTACAAGTGCAAGGGCAAAGGCAATGGCAAGGTGCAAAGTGGTTGCCCCAGTGCCCCTGGAGCAATTGACAAAAGAGAACAATTATCTTCAGATGACATGTCAAATTTGGAACTATTTGATTGGGCTGAACCAACCACTGATGAGTGGGAGGTGAAACCTACTGCCCAATCATGAGATAGTGATGTTCCCTTTACCAGGCCATACACACAGGATGCTCAAAACAGAGACAGGTTATACGTCACCAGCATAGGTGACCTGGGGAGCTCAGGTGATCTTGCATGCCACTGAGTGGGAAAGTTGCAGTTCATAATGTGCTGTAAGCCATGTTGGTTCAGCAGCAAAAGTATTACTGGAGTGGCAGTGTAACTAGGTGGCCCATCCTGCATAATTGTTCCAGCAATAGGCGCACTGTGACATAAATGCCCCAAAATTAACTGTCCATTGTACACTTCAAATATCTGAGTCTGGAGACATATGCATTATACTGTGACAAAAGGCACATATGCTCCACCAGACCACAGAAACCAGCAACCATTGTGTAGATACTCCTTTTCCCACTGGAAAAATATCCCAGTAACTATGCATTTTGGAATGTGCTAGGTGAGCAGATGTATAATCTTTCTGCTTAAACTCAAGTGTGTTCAGCCAATTAATAAAATATAGATCCTGATATGTTGCATATTACTTCACAGGATTGTGCATGAAGTGACATTCTGGTTTAATAAACTATTGTGCTTAGTTTCCCACTGACTTTTTATCAAAATCCATTGTGCATATAGACTAATTTGCAAAAACGTCTGGCAAAGGGCCCGTGCCACTCCCTGAGGCATTGCTAATTTCTTCCACATTTCTGATTATTGTTCTGCACAAGGTTTTTATTATTTATGAGTTTACATCAGTATTAACAACTGATTATTAAACCATTTTAACTTTATGAATGTTATAGGACTATAAACAAGCAAAATAATTCCGCTTTTAGATTTATTAGGTGTGTGTAATTAGCAAAAAATCTATAAAGCCATTTTTAGAGCACACTTGATCAATACACAGGTAGGTGCCATTGTCACGTTGATGAATGAATTACTTTGAAGTCTTAATACTTCAGGGTTGGGTATTTGTGGCTGCTGGATGTTCAACATTTTCTACCCATTAATATGTGTGTGATAGTTCAACTCTTTATATTTTACACAAATAGGATTTCCAACATCTTCAGAACAAATGACCTCCAAAGCATCCACAGATCTTCAGCTGAAAATGTTGCTTCATTTCCACTTGGAAATTATTTGTAACTCTCCATGTTAAAGACTCCAGGAAAAGCATAGGATTTCCAGCACCCCTGACAAATGCCTTTGTGATTTCCGTTAGTGAAATTTATGAAGGTGCAAAACATGACCTTCCTGCACTCCATCTTCGGACTTGGTGAGAAATTTGTCTGTGATTAATGGGTGGCTTCAATGGATTAACCGGTGGTTTCAGGTTGATGGGTCTACTGGTGGCGGACGGAGAATTAGCAAAGCGGTTGCTTTTGGATTACACTCTGAATCTGGCCCAGGATACCACATCATGTGCTGTAGTTAGGGGAAACAGTGAACCTTAAGGCTTAATGTTTAAGACTTGTGTACTGCAAACTATATTTTTGTGGAGATAAAAAAAGAAATCCCAGAGAATGGAAAAGTGATCTTTATGTGGTCTGTAGTTAATTTAATAACGAGTCAGACCCCCTTCGAGCAAAGGTACCCTCTAAACAATTTTCCAACTTTATAGACTACATATTTTCCATTGTTTCAAGAAAAATGAAATGCGGTGCGCCATAAATCACAGTGAGTGCTACCAGCACCAGGCCTGCTCCCCTAGGTGTTGCAAATACAGCACAGCAGCAATCCTCAGTACCTGGTCCTGCCTGCATTCTGTAAACATTGTACATTATAAAATGTGTCCAGTTTTCATATATGTTTTAGTTGACTTTTGAAACTTCAGAAAAGCACACTTTATAGGTATGTTAAAGGGAAAAGGAATGTTACACAAATTGCTGTATCAATATATGAAATTACTTGCAGAATTTAGCTAATCTAATCAATGAGGAAATATCTTCTCGTCATAAATAAAGTAATATTAAAATGTTGCCTTGTTACTTATCAGAAGACTTAACATTCTTTGGTTACTTTAAAGTTATAAAGAATATATATATTTTTTCTCATTTGCTTGTCACTCTTACAAGCACTGATATGTAATATACTTAAGTCTCTTAGTCTTGACATACCTTGAGCAACATTCATGAAGACATTAAAAGGTGTTGGCAAACACCTAACAAGATACCATATAATGTTATGAACAAGCTTCCTTTTTGTCCGCGCACTAAAGTAATGTTCAGCATGCTATCCATCCATTTGGCTTCAGTATTAACTATAGTTTCAGCCAAAACAAACAGTCGATGTGCTTGCCGGGAACTTTTATTTCAGTGACTACATTTAAACTTATGAAAGCTGTCCAGAATCATCAGTTTAAGTAGACTGTTTGATATAGCAGTATTACTACGTCATGACAAAAAGCAATATAAAGCATTGAGAGGACGAGAAAAATTGTGTAGTTCAGAGAAAATAAAACATACCAACCAGTAGGCTAACATATTCAGATAATAGTATTATTTTTCACAGACTACCAATCTGGAGAAAATAAACAATAATGTAATTCCTGATCATTCTTTTTTCTTCTTCATTTCTTTTTTCAGTCATGGACAAAAAATAAGCATCTGTATGAATCTTCTGCAGAACAACCATAGCCATTCAAACAGTACTGACTTTACTTGATATCAACGTGATGTATAATAGGCAAATAATAATAAACTTATCATTTTGTTCTGATGTACATACTTTTGTGTAGGGAAGTGGAATTCTGACATATTTTGGGGTCTTATATTTATTTGTCTGTCATGTACAACCATTATTATATAAACAGTTGGATAGTTGGCATGAAAGCTGTTTTCATCATCTCCTCGTTTTTGGCTGCCAGGGTCATGGAAAAGTACCCACATTCACTATGTTAAAATTATGTCTAGTTTACAAATTAATTCACTATGTATCATTTTACAGCAGTCCTCATTGTACTCTGCTATCTTTCTGTATTTTTGTCTTACACTGTTATCTTCTTGTAAAGGCCTTAGCTTTTCCTTACATTTCTTTGCATCACCTTCTACAGTCAATGCTCTGTGTGTAGTCAGTAAATTCCCTATAAATGCCAGGCTCTGTAATTGGTGAATGCATTGATTCAATCAGATTAACCTCAATCACATGCTGTATATATACAGTAAGCTGTAGGGGGGAGATGCAGAAAAAAGAAAGAATATTCCTGTCACAATTTGTAGATAACCCATATGGATTTTGGTATTTTCCTGAAAAAACATCTAAATTGGTTATGACACATGGCTGCTTGCATAATACACATTTTCTTTTTGGATTATGGTGTATTGCAGAATTAATTCACTAGCAGATGTTTGAGTTCAAATCTGGAAGCCAGAAACTATTGTAATGTTTCATGTTTGCCTATCCTCATATAAATATGGAAAAGCATTAATGGAAGACAGCAGTAAACCTCTTATCACTAATCAGAATATCAAATCAAAGTATCAAAAGACACAGAGAGGGTTTTTTTTTTTTAATTGAAAGGGTCAGATGCTGCACAGCTTAAATCTGAGATGCAATCACACTATGCAGTTGCACTCATCTTCAGTCTATTCTGTTGTAATCAATGTGGCACTACAGTTGATCAAGTGGCCCAGCTCTCTAGGCATCACAGTAGTGTGTGAGGTCAGGACACACCTACAGTTCAGTTCAGTGTTTGTTGTGGTACTCTTTTTGTCTTGATGCAGAGGCCTTTGTTATCTTAAATAATATGAAGACTCAGGAAAACTGAAAGGAAAAGCTACAGCACTTAATTTATCTACAACCAGTTGCAGTTGAAAGTATTCACACCCTTCATTTGAAACAATTATATTAGGTGATTAAATCAGTTGAATACATTAAACATTAAAAAGAACACTTATTTATCAATTATGAAGTCTATGTGGAAATGTCCCTGGTAATTTTATTTTATCATAATTTTATCATAATTGTCCTATGCTTTGAATACTAACTTACCTTGCTTTCTCTATGACTTCCAATTATACACTTTGCACTGTGAATTGCTACACTTGTCCTCTAAACAAAGCATATTCTAATGAGCACTGTTCAGTACTATTCTTATGATCATTTACTACCAGTAGCCTTTAATTGAACAGTCCAATTCCTTATCCTTTGCTGTGACATTTGTGATCAAGAAAAGACTGCTTTGCAGCTCACACGTGTGGCTCATTCTGTTAAAGCTATGCAACAGTCCAGCACTGATTTACGAGCTCTACATTTCTTTCAATGATCCCTGCTGGTGCGGCCTTCAGCAATTTCTCTTTCATGTGTCAGTGTCAGAGGGCAACTGTGGACCAGCTGTAGAGAGCTGGTAAAGAAATTGCCATTTCATTGGCATGTTATTGCACTCGCACATGTCATGTACACATGTACATTTCATTTGAACGAGAAACTCTCGATATATATAAAGTGGGTTGATTGATCTTGGAGCAGTTTACTAATGGCAAAATAACTCTGAAAACAATGAAAAGGCTTTCCTCAAACTAAATTTATTTCTTTGTCCTCTTTATAGAATTTTCAACAAACCCCTTTATCTCAGGCCAGTTCCACTAATTGCTTCGTTTTTGTAGTTTTATGGCATGAATCTGATTCTCATAAGAGCCAAAATGCTCTGTTAATAATTCCCTTTTTTCAGGGGCTTCCAAGCTGAGTTATCAGTATTCTTCCCCATGGATTTACTACAGTTTGAACTATGGTCTAGGCTTAATATTGTCTGCTGGGTCAGTGTTAAAAAACAATTATTCTTTACATTTTAGTTTGATCCAGAATCTGGGTGATTTTCTCTTTCCCTAATTCTGGAGTGTTGGATGGTATTTATAGGTGGAACAGATATTGGTATAACTGTTTACCTTCCCTGAAAAAAGGTATGTGAGTTTTAATGTGCTACTTTATATCAAATGCAAACAAATGCAAGAAATATACAAAACCTCCATATTTAATATTTTGGTTTTTGGTTGTAGCATAATACTAGTATTAATTCCAGCAGATCTGTCGAGGGTGCTGTTTTGATGGTGTTAAACTAAGACAGGGTTTCAAGAAAACAGTGAAATATAAATGAATACAAGGGGCATGCAGAAATGTAAGGCCACCAATGAGAGTTTCATTAACAGTAATCTGGTTTCCAAATCTAAAACACTAAATACCAATATTAAGTAGAATGTGATGAACCCCACTACAAATGTTATGCTAATAAGGCATGGTGCAGGAGCTGCTGCCCAGGTCCGAGTCCATGTTAGAGGAGTAGAAGAGAAGCACCCATACAGTCTCCTTAAACAGTTCAAGGTTCTGCCACCACCAATGCAAGTCATCTTTCTATTTCCATAAATCAATGAATGGAAGTGGAAAAACTAGTAGGAACATAAACCATATAGTTTTTGTCAAATTAATCCCTTTTAAATAAGTAAAAGGAGACCCTGTGAAAAGCAAAGATTTCTCAGTAGGTGGGGTAATCCTGGCATTTTAAGGAGTGTGTAATGAGGGCCTAAATTAAATTATAAGGGCCGTTCTCTTCTGCCATGCCTGGCCTGGTCGAGTGTGCTGTCACCTGCTGAAGTGCCGAGGCCTGGGCCCCGCTAGCTTACAGAGAATGGGCTCTTTAAATAACACCAGATGCGGACCCTCGCTGTTACAAAGACTAATTGATTTTTGCCAGTCACAATATGGCTATTGTTTTTAATTTAAATAAATACATTGGATTTTTTTTTTTTGAGCTCCACAACCAAAGGCTATTCAATTAGAGTACTACAGAAAATGTGACTAATAATGCATGGAACACTTCCCCCCTTTCTCTTTTTTTACCATAAAAAAAAAAGAAAAAGTCCATGTTGGAAACCCAGTCGCTTCGGGACTGGCTATAACCATGATGGATAGCCAGTGTGTGTAAGCCGTTATTATTTGTTATGTGAGCAGGGGGATATGACAGGCGTTCTGGGCTATACACCTGCTGCGCCGAGAGAGGCAAGAACAGCTGTATGCATTGATTTAGAAGTTCGCGTCCATGGGCTTCAGGAACGAATCAAGCAACAGCTAATAAAAAGGGGTTTTATGATTCTCCACCCCCCTCACCCCTTTCTGCAAACAAATGGCTACATCATATGTTTTTCTAACACCGTATCGTTCAAAATTAAATCCTGAGCTAAGGTGTCAATTTTGGACTGTGTCACCATTCTAGCGGTTGGTGTAGAGAGAATAATCAATGTGTTGTACCATATACCATGTACCATGTAGCAAGCTGTTTACCATATTTATATAACCACAAGGGTACCGATGTTTTCCGAAAAAAATAATTATTGTTATTAAGCAAAAACAAAGGCCATACATTTCTCCTACCACTTCAGTTACAAACTACAAACTACATACTAAGTACACAGATGTCAAAATTATATGCTTTATTTTAATTTCCTAAAAGTTACTTTGAAAATCTATTTTTTACAGTATGTATTCATGCTGTTCAGCCTCTGTCTTACCAATTTTATAAGTGATGTAAATATAGTCACTAATCTCTTAATTTTACTGCTTGTTGTCAGGTGTAGCTGACCAGGGCAGTATGGACAATGTCTATCAGTATTCTAGATATATTTCTTGAAGTGTAGCTGAATCTTACTTTGGTTCTGCTGAAGGTCATTGGCAAACAACCGCAAATACTGTTTTAATGGAGCAACAGTGCAAAACAAAAACAAACAGAGTATGATTTTCTCTCTTTTTGAACATTAGCTGATGATCCTAGTTGCCATATTATTACACAATTTATCATAATTATTTCCCACCTCGTATATTATAAACTTGGTAACACTTTATATTACGGTTTCATTAATAAATAATTGGTAAATAGTTTATAAAACAGTTAGGAATCATTAATAACTCCATTTATAAATTATCAATAAACATTTATAAGATATGATTTACCATTTATAATGAAGATAATGTTTTGGCAGCTCCCAAAACACAATTTCTTTTTTAATTGTAATAAATGATAAATAATATTTATTTATTATGATAAATAACATTTTATAAAGGTTTATTGATAATATATAAATTAATTATAAATGGCTCCTAACAGTTTTATGAACTATTTACCAATACTTTATTAATGATACCGTAATAGTGTTACCATGAAATCCTTTACAAATAAATATAAAAAATTATACAAAAATCAATTACATTATTTAAAGATTACATAAACTGTTTTTTATTGTTATCATCAAATGATGCGTTCAACCTTTTTTTGTGAAGTGCACCAAAATGTACCAAAATACCCTGACTATTCCACTAAAGAGAAGTGCTATTTGATTTTTTTTTTTACTGGTAGCTGACAAATCTTGAACCTTGAATTTTTGTCTGTGTTTCCTCCCACTTCAAGCTGTCTTTAGACATGAGTTGCTTGGCTGGGTTGGGTATGTGATATGATTCTAACTGTGCAAACTGTAGCTCCGCTATAGCACAGTGGAAGTTAAATTGTAAACACCCACCACTACTCCCAAGCTAGATAAACCTGCTCAGTTACACACAAAGAAAGATAGTGTTACAGAGCCAATCCTTTGACTTTAGAAATAAAGAAATATGTGCTATTCATGTCTCTTCATTCCTATATTAGTCTGTGAACAATTAGTTAGTTACTGGCACCGTTAGCTACTAGCTGTATAAAAGACCCACCACGTCTCATCACCTGATTAGTGTGCTGTGCATTGTGGGAGTGTGTGTTTTTCCCAGGATACGTGCTGCATGCTTCCACACACAATGATGATGTACCGCATGTCATCCTTTAGCACAACTGCTGGTTTTCCAGATCCTAGATGTTAAGCAGCAAGATAACAGAGGCCTCTTTGTGGCAGTTCACGGAAATCTGCACTAGAGAAAAGAATGTCCTTTACATGGGAAACATGTTGAATTCCAGTGAATTGGATATGGGTCATATTACAAGAAAGGGCCACATATTTTCATTGCACACTAAAGCCACAACAGACCTATTACTTTTTAAATGTGTTTTTTCTTTATTTTTTTCCCCTCTAAGAGAGAGTCTGTTATATAAATAATTTATGTATATGGTTCCCCCCCCCACCCGTGTAAAGCCCACAACAGAACTCCACACAAAACTGAAATTTTGTTGTGTATGTTGTATTCATAACAGGGTATTGTTGCATATCAAAGATCATTCCAGCCCCCCTTGGATTTAACAGTGCATGCGTACAGTGTTGCATGTGGCAGTGAACATGACTTCCTGTGGTAAAGTGACACCAGCAGGAAGTCAGGGATAAGGACCAGCTGTCAGTTTTTACACACCGGCTGCTTGCCAGCGACTTTGTGCTTTAGCAGCTTATATTGGTGAGGGATATTTCTCAAGCTGTTTTTCAGTGTGACCGGTGTTTATGAAGTTGGACCCTTTTTGTTTACGAGGTTATGTTCTAATGAGAGAGTGCCGCACTGGGAACAACACCTAGTGTGGAGCCGTGGAGGAAAGTGCCATTATAGGGTGCCACATACTCCTGCTTTAGCACAAGGTTATGGGACTTACATCCACTGCTAAGCAGATATCGGTGTGGTACCAGAATGGTTTAACTGAGTTTATACAAACTCCTATTATGGAGTAGCAGGGGGGGACCATATGCTGATCTCACAAACTCAAATAGTTTTCGTAGCATGAATGAATCAGGTAGGGATGAACCAGCATCTCAGAAGAAGAAGAAGATTAGCACATGAACACACATCCACCAGGCTGGCAGAGGCAAGAAATACCCAGAGAGAGGGAGCAAACATAGCTGGAAACATAATCAAACACATTCCTTTAAGATTGTGCTGTAAAACAAACGCATATATATTTGAACATCAAAAATAGAAAAATCCCCTGGTTAATAATCCTAGGTTTAAACAAGTAGTTTTTTTTTTCCTTTTACTTTTGGCATAGATATTATAGAACTGCAGGTATGTGTACTACATAGATGTCTGCACAATGTAGTTTGAATTGTAAGATATAAAAGTATAACTATGTAATAAAACAGTGTTATAACATTAGTATTTTGTGTTAAGTCTATTGTAGAATGTTTGTACTATTTAACTTCATATGTATTGGGTTTGCTATGTTGAAAGACTTCATAAAAGGACCCCTAACTTTCCTGCTAACAGTGACTGACTATATATCATGAAAATGATCTCACAGTCGTAGTGAATACCTGGTGTTTTGTGAGCTAGGACACTTTAAAAAATAAATCAGAATAACGGTACCTTGTTTTTTCCATCCCTTAAGGAAGTAACACTGGAACACTTTAACATCCCAGCGTTAAAATCAGTGTGGCGTCTGCTCCCCTGAAGGAGGAAATGAAAACTCTACTGAGATTAGCCAGACCTCTAAAGTAACTACAATCATTTAAGTGCTGCATCCTGAGAGTAGCATTTAAATATACTTTTCCGTGTTTTATGATGACCTGGGAAGAAAAAATCTCACCTCTGAAATAAAACGTAATTGCAGGTTTGCTTGGATTTTCATCTAGAAAAAGACCGCTTCTCTGGAATGCCATCAGTCATGTGTGTACACTGTAGCCTTCTTTCCAATGCTCCTACCTTTGCCGTAGAGAAAGGCAGTAATTTGCTTTTGTTTCAGCTGCCTTGCAGATTGCTGTGACCGTGTGTATTTAAAGAGCATGTGCCCCTGTTGTCTCAAACTAATCAGCATGTTTGTGTACTGAAGGAAAGAAGCGGTCCACTCAGACGAGAACTAAGCATGTTTTTACGATAGGCCATGGTTTGATTTAGAGTCCGGTTCATCTTAAGCTTCCATTAGTGTAAGATTACACTTTAGCTTTTTTTGTTTTGTTTTGGAACAGTTTTAGTCACAGTTTGTGCTTAGCTTCAACCATTGGTGTGGGTTGAGGTTTGGATTAAGTTTATTGTTAGGCCAAATTACTTGGTAGAGAAGTTTAGGTAAAGGGTCAGTTTCACAGCACGTATCAGGAAACGTTTTCATTTGGGGATTAAGGTGCTAAATTTAGTAAATGATATACTCTTTGCTGTGAAGGTTGGGACACCTGTGCCATTACAACCCCAAACCTAGCCAGTTTTCACAGAGACAACTGTGTGTGCCTATGGCAACAGCTGACCAATTATTTTATTTTTTCAAAAACAATTAAATTAAGCTGGAACTAAAACAATTGGATCATAATGAATGACCTGTAGATGCCTTACATTTCAATAGTAGTTCATTCTAAAAATGAGTAAGTATATAATTCCATAAATGTAAAAGCTTATAAAGGTTTCTTAATAGAAATATTATACAATGATTGAAGAATTTCACAAGAGGAAAAAAAAGAACAGAAAAATTGGATCATAAAGCAGAGAACTGTGCCTGATATGCTAAAGTCATCAGACATGTTCTGGGGTGCAGTGCAAAGAAGGGGGTCTTGTGCTAAAAGGCTTATGAATGAAATCCAAGTCGTCTGCGGTCTGCTATTTCTGTCCTCCTGTAGGCCGAGATGGCCCAGAACAGAAAGGCAACAATATTTCACTATTTTATTCAACCCCGTAAAATCAATGGCATATTTCGTATTTATCTGGATAATCAACTGAGACAAGATAAAGAGTATCCTAGCTGAGCTTAAACTTGGCTAGGAAGTGGTATTTCTCATAGCAGCTGTTTCTTCTCTCTCTTGTTATACTCCAAGCCCAGTGTGACACATTGTGGTGTAGAGCAGTGGACTGAACAGTCAAAGGGAGTTTCAAAATCAAAGGTGGGAATCAAATGTATGTTATGCGCAAGGATGTGTTAGAGAATATATTTGCTGTCTCTAATAATCATTATCATCTAGATGTCCTCTCTGAGAAAATTGTCTTTTAAGGTCTGTTTGTCATAGTTTACTGACTAGGATCCCCCAGGATGGCACACAGTCAGCCACAGAAATGTGACCCAAAATGTGTAACAAATTGCCTGTTGACCTGCAGCAATATTAGTGAGAGCTACATCAGTCCTCCTTATGCTGCTATGAATGTGACATCATTTATTTGAGATTATTCATTTAAATAAGGGGCATTAAATTAAAGATAAGAGTTTTTGAGTAAAACAGTTCAAGCCCCACAGTCCAGTTTTTAAACCAGTGCTCCTACAGAGCCCATCATCTGAAATATTGATTATAACCTTATGGCTAAAATAAATTATTCATTACTAGTGTTACCTAGTTAACTATGTTTAACTATTTGTTTTTTTATTAAATCAAAATAAATCATTTAAAAGGAGAGATGTATGTGAACAAGCACATGATAATAGACATGAAAAACCAAAACATTAAATAAATGACAGACAAATATATATTGAAAGGAAACTTTTAAATTGCATCTGATGCTTTGGGAGAAACATTCTTGCTGAATTGCAATTGCTATTAGCTTGCTGTGGAAGTATTGGTTCTACAGCAGAGCGCGGGACCCCCTGTCCACACACACTCTGTGAGATGTGATTTAGTGCTGTTGGTTGCATAGTTTATTTACTACTTTTTGCTTCATAAAATTGAACCCCAGGGTCCTAACGCCAGCATGGGTCACTAAGCAGACATTTGTTACCTGTTCTGCACAGGACACTAGAGGAATCCCAAAAATTGTACAGTAATTAACTCTCAGTTGAAAGCCATTCAACAGCCATAGCTCTTTAAACACAAGCCTTTTGTGTGTGGGTGTGAGCTCCAGTTATAAATAGTTTTAATACATATGATATTAAATTATTAGGCATTAGGCAATGAGACTCACATTAAAAAACATATTAGCATTATTAACTTAGTGAGCTGCCCTGTGTGTGACAGCCTGTTATTAGGGCCGTAAATGGGCTAATTTGGGCTCGTTTTTCCTTACATATATTATTATTAAGAAAATGTTTTTTTTTTTAACTCTCATGATGTTGTTTTTAGGCAGCTTGTGAATGTAATTCCATAGCCGGAAAAGTTATTTTACATTTTTTTAAGTTTTTTTAGTTGGTTTATACTAACCCCCCCGCTTGTTAGACTTAAACACTAAATTATTCAAAAGGGAAATACTGCCAGACAAAAATTAAGAAGGAAAAAACTTTTCAACATGAAATATTTCCCCACCTTTACTCAGGGATTCGACAGTCCCTTTATAGCTTAATCCCCCGTTAAAGTAAGTTATTGCTGTGTTTTGCTCACATTTCACTGAAAAAGGCCTAAAATCAGATTTGCTTAATTATGTTTACATTAATATATTCATCAATACTACCATTTTTTTTGTGCCGTTTTTTTTTTTTTTTTTCCAGTAATACAAATCCTTTCAGATATTTTCTTGTGAAATGCTCATAATTACATTTGACTTTTCAACCTATTTTAAATGGTATCAATTCAAAGTTACCTGTTGATACTCTCTCCCAAGTTTGGAGTATCACCATTTGCAATATCCATTAGTCCAGATTATTTAAATGACCTTCATATGTCTCCATGCTATACATTTTTCCAAACCTTTAAATAAGAAAGCAAAGACGAACTATTGCTGTTAGTTTTCCACCCGTGGCCTGAAGAATTAAACAAAGAGCTGCAGTTTCAATCAACACAGAGAGCAAAGCTACCAACTGTGCGTCTCTCAGCGTACGTCTCTCTTCAAATCTCTTTGTAATTCATGCAGTAAAAAGTCCCCCACTAACCTGTCAATAGCAGCATGTCTTTTGACATCACCTAGGCCTCTGTCAAGCTGAGAGTTTGGGGACCTGATGTTATGAATTAGTTCTGCATGCTGTTGCCCAGCTACTTTGCCAGTGTGATTTATCGGTTTGGTTATTTTTTAAATTTCTGCATTCCTGCTTTAGACATTTCATCATTCCTGGTTTAATAAGGTACCCTTTAACTATGGAAAGACATTAACACTTTTTAATCTGTTTTATATACATATATATGATTTTAGTTTTTAAACGGCCACTTATTCTTTCAGTTCAATTCCTTATTTTAACTATAGTCATTCTATCTTATTTTCAATTTGTTTTCTTTTTTCTTTTTTCTTTTACTTAACTTTTACTATTTGGAAGTGTCTATATTGGGTATTGCAGTCACATAAAAGCACACAAATCTCTTCCAAGAGGTCTTCTGAAGTGCTCAAGATGTCTGGAAGAAGGTCTGTATTCTGTGTGGCTATAGCCTATATGCCTATGTTAGATGAATAGTTTTGCCTTTTTTCAAAAAATCAACCCCTGTGCACTGATATGGCCTTGTAAATTAGTTATTTAATAGTAACCATAGTGAAGTAGGCTGTGGTGCATGTTTTCCAGCACATAATGAGCCCTCGGCACTGAGCCTTGAACTGTGGTTTCTTGCACTGAACATGCTACCACGACACTAAAAGATCAGCCCCACTTACTACGGGCAATTTCCCTGCTTTGTTGATATTGCATAGCCTCAGCCCTAGATGTATCACTGTTTCTTCCCAGCAGAGATGGATTTGGCTCTCATATTCATAACAACAATACGCCTACATGTTTTTGTTGGTTTGTTTTCTAGTTTATTTTGTGTTTTCTTGAATCAGTTAGCGATTAGTAGAAATGCAGCTACTGTCAGTAAGGTATAAAGCACAAAGATTTATTCTGGAATAATTCTATTATGTTTACTTATTCTGTTACTTAAAATGTTTTGCCCTGAAAAATGTAATTAGTAAATATTGGTTGTTGGTAAATTCACCTGTAATTAAGAAATTAAATCATGAACCTTTCCATATATTATATTATTTTGTATGTACAGTCTGTGTATGACTCTTAGCTCAGACTTTGTACATCTAACTCCCTTTCTAGTGCAGACTTGTTCCAATTTGTTGCTAGTCAACTTTCCGTAAGATTGAGTTTAACATGTGGATGAGAGGTCGATTGATTCCAGGTACTCTTTGCTTTAAAGCCGCTGTCGAAAAACAAAGAGTTCTCATTCTTCATTTGATCTTAATAGCAGGGCCTTAAAGTCAAGACAATGCTCAGATCTCCATGAGTAATCGTGTGTGTTGTGTACAAGAGATCCAGGTCAGTACCCAGGAGACAGTCCCTCCAGACTGAACTATGAGCAGTACTAGGAACAGACTCCAGCACAAATCCTTCTGCTAGGAAGATCAAGCTATGACAAAATGCCACAGATGATACAATAGCATGGAGGGAATAGAAGAAATAGAGTTGAATTATTGAATTTTATAGCTGAATTTATATATAATATTCTCAACACAAGGCTCCAAATTGGATGAAGATCCTGTCATGGGATTTCAAATATAATATATATTTTATATTATATATATATCTTAATTCTTGTCTTAATTCCAATTAATTTTGACATTAGTAAAAGTTTTAGCTAGCATAAGAGACTAGTGCTACTGATCATTGTCAGGACATTTCTAATATAGATGAGTCATCTACTTGCTGAAGCATTACAGTGTGTCTTGTGCCTGAACGTTGCTCTGTTCTCTAAGCAGGGATGAAAATATATATATTTTTAAAGTAACTGATAACTCTTTTTAGGTAAACATGTCATCACATTGAAATCCATTTCAGTATATTCAGAAATAGGCCTACTGCTTCCATTCTTTCCCCCTACACTTTCATTTCTACATTTGGAACTGGATGGCAGTCAGATTTGGATGGGAACGTACACCGTTATTAACACGTTCTATTCAAAGCCACTTAGTGCTGATTCATGCATATATTTTTAATCCACTGCCTTCTGACCAGCTGGGACTGAATCTAGCAGGCAGGCTCTGAAGCAAAGTCATGTCAGGATGGTAGGAAACTGTATTGTAAGCAGCCCCTTTCTGTCTCACCTTCTTGACAGACAGACTGTTTAATTATTTGAAGAAAGCACAGAGTGCTGAAGGTCGGGGCAGTTTTAATGACACGCTGTGTGCCAAACTGTGCAAAGCAAACAGACGGCTTCTTCCACACACAAACACACTGGGGAGAATGTGTATATGCAGTAGCCAGATTCCTGTCAGGATAGTCCCAGGATTCATGTCACTCTGCAGGCCGGGACCTTAGGCTCCTGTCTTTCTCAAGCTGACGCATCGCTCAGCAGCACATCTGGTATCCAGGATTACTGCACCTTTCGCCATGCAACCTTTCAACTTCTGCAACATCATCATAAAAGAGGGATATGCAATAACATTACGTCCCAGTTTCATCCAAAAATCACTGCTGCAGCTGACAACTGAAATAACACAATGTTGTTTTTTCATGTGTGTGTGTTTGTGTGTTTTTTCTGAATAATTTTGAATCACAGTCAAGATTTCCTGCTAATGCTGACAAAGCTCTTCATAGGAGATGTGTTTAGTGAGCCTTCTTTGGTTTTGTTTGTTTGTTTTTATCAGTGAAATCTTGTACTAGTTCCTTTCTTGACAATTACTGTTCATTTTTTGATACTGGACATATTTAGCTGGGAATACTTAGGTAGTAAAATCCAGCCAGTATTAATTAATTATTTGTGGATGTAATAACATACCTTTTCCACCGATTAGGTTATTTAATTTAAGTATATAAAGTCCCTTGTGTAAGTACTTCATTTGAGTACATCTGCATTAAATGTAAATGCTTATGAATTGTTTGGATTGCATAAAACAAAAAGTCTGGATTTCTGATCTGTAAAAAACAAAAGCATGTCTCTTTACATGCAACATAAGCTCCTGGAGAGTAATCTTAAACTCTGATTTCTACTGACTAGTGGAATACAGACCCTCCTGTATTAAAAGTGGTGCCCTTTACCAACTTAGCAAGCAAAGCAGAAATGTGTATTACAATTGAATTACTTCAATTTGTAATCTGGTTTAAGCAATTTGACCTTTGCCCTACAAACCTTGTCCCAACGATGGGGATTGGTTTGCACATTTAGAATGACTTAAATAAATAAACTATTCTTAATGGAAACCTAAATAAATGAAAAGCAATGAAAGGTTAACTGCTGTGTTCACAAGGAATGTTAAATGAGTTCAAGAAATGTTGAATAAAGCTGCATAACTTTGAACATGGCATCTGACACTGTTACACTGTGAGGAGCTGACAGACAATCTGTAGGTCAAGTGGTGAGTGAAGAGAAACAAAGCCAAAAAATCACTGGTAAAAACAAATGTCTTTCTTGTGGTATTATAAATGTGATTCAGAAGGGTGAGCTGCTTTTCTGAAATAGGGGTTATCTTTCTCAACTTTTCATTTAAGTTTATTTGATGCTTTTGGTTCCACGTTTCAGTTACTGCTAAGTAACATGAAACTGCTGTATTTTCCCAGTTATGGTGACATCCATATACCGCACAAGCTTAGTATGATGCTGTTTTTAATTAAATACACTGAAACAACAGACAAGCTGAACAGCTGACAAGTGAGAAATGAACCCATTTTCAACTCACGAAAAACCCAAACCAAATGAATATTAAATAAATATTTTCCTTAACATTTTATTTAAACTAAAAGATATATAGGACTTCTACAGTCTAGTTAAAGTGAGTTTCTTCCAAGAGTGGGTTTGGTCTTCAAAAAATGCAAGTCTATTAATCCACAGCATCAATGAGAGAAAAAGGATGACATCAACACATGACAGTGTTTCATCTCTGTCATGTTGACCATAGTCAGGATCAACTGTTCATTTTTTATTTTAATTTTTTAATATTTCTCAATTAGGTTGAAACCATTACCTGCTGAAAATAATGATTATTATTGTTATTTTACAAAACAGAACTGCTTCAAAAGGCCTATAACATCCCAATCCAAATTCTATCCCTGTCCCAGAGTTTGGTCATTAACCACCAATCACCAAAATGCTGTTCAATCTGTTGACAGTAATTAATCATTTCCGTCACCACCATGGAGTATCAGATTCAGCTGTTTCGTCTGAGATCTGCCGTAATCCAGCTTCGCACTCTGCCTTCCCTTTTCTCCCTTCAATGTGCACTTTACAATTAGCCCCTTTATTCGATCTATCAGCACTAGGTGGAGTTACAGGTCTCCAGAGTACTGCACATCGTCTGAGAGGGATTTGGCCACTGTGTGCAGCCCTAGCATAATGTTTCTAAAGCAGAAAAATTCAACGGAGAAGAGCTGCTTATTTTTGCCCTTGGCAATCTAGGCCATTTTTGAAGGATAAGAAAAAACCCACATCTGTATCATTTCCAATAGGCTACCTGTTACCTCAGATTCTACATAGAAAGTTATTAATGTAGATTAATTATTTAAATTAGTTTCTAAGTGTGATTATATTACAAATGTGTATTTAGATTGAGAACAATTAATTTGTAAATTGGAAAGTTGAGTGTTGTTGTTCTTTTATATCATGTTTCCATGATTTTTCAATTAAAAATGTAGGCACCTTTCAAACATGCTGATAGGACACAGGAAGAAAAAGGCTTACTTGTCCAACCCAGAAACAAAATGACTATACATACCCTGAAAGCTTTTCAATTCAAATAACACTTTTGTTTTGATTATTTTAAAAGGAAGCTGCACCTGTGTAAACAAACTCTGATTTAAAACAGAGATCCATACTGATGATATTTGAGTTACATTCTTTGTCACCTTTCACACAGCTTTGTAAAAGGTCTGTGTGAATGGCTTTTGGTTTCATTTACTCTGAGATTCATTTTAATGAGCACCAGAGACATATTGATAATAAGGCGATACCTACTGTAGTCATACAAGATGTAATTAATACAGCACCAGCAGCAGCACTATTCCTATTGCGTACAGTGGTATACTACTGCAAATGGTCTTATTATAATACTGCTATGAGTAGATCACAGTCTGAAAGTAAAGTTATACTCAATGCATTTGTACTTGGCCAGGGCACCTCCATCCATCCCAATAATAGTACCACCAGCCTTTAAAAAAGCAGACTCCTTTAAAGGAAGGAACAAAAATAGCCACAAAGTTGCTAATTTAGAATTAAAGTATGTATACAAATTTGTCAGGGCAATATTTTGTCATACAGTTATACACCCAAACAGCTGAAGCAGACCAAAGAGGCCGCCGTTCCACAAGGAAAATCCTCAAACGTCACATGCAGACATGGCTGGCATTAATGTGATATTGAAATGAGCAGTTTTAATGTGAAAGGTTAAAGGAGTCGCAACCCGACTGGGTCTAAAATAGTCAGCTTTCAAAGACATTAGGATGAACTAGACAACTCTGGTTGCAGGAGGCAGGGATATATTGAGTATGTGATTCAGTGAGCCCCTTTTGGCAGATTTCTGTGTGCTAGTAGGGATGGTGCCTGGTTTTAACTGATAAGGTTACACTTACGGGTGGGGGGAGCCTGTCTATAAATCAACTCACCGTGCTGACAGTTATGAGCTTAAGTTGCTTTTTTTACAGTTAAGTAATACCATCCCGAAATCACATAATCTTCACTAATCTGTTTTTCAGCCTGGAAACATGGTAAAGCCATGCACAATTAACATTCATCTGCAAATTATTTTTTGTTACTTAAATAACAGCTTTGTTAGACAGGACAGAAATGGTCTTCTGTCTCCTGCTCTTACTCCTAGATGCTGAAATAGAAACTTCATCATCCTAGTTTCGTTGAGTGCTGATGACATTTTGATTTCATTCGTCTTTGTCAACGAGGATAATCTGGTTGCTGGGCTTTGAATATCTCCGGGTGCGAGATGAACTTTTTGATAAGCTGTTAACAATGTTGTTACAAGTTAATGATCCTCAGGACATGATGTTCAGCTCCCAACAGGAAAGCCACATATTATCTATAAAAAGATCACTTTGCACCTTTTTGATTGGACAGATAGGAATTCTTATTTACATTTGTTTTGTGAGTCTGTATGTTAGGGATGTTTTTCATGATAGTCCGTCTTCAATTTAAAATTAATTGAAACGAGGAAAGTGCATTCAGAATCATTTCACATATACATCAAAAAATAAGAAAAGGTTAAAGACTAGAGCATATTTCCTGTTTTTCTTTCGTTTTCGTAGATACCTATAGATCTATTAATCCAATCCGTATTTTCTTTTTTTTTTTAGATTTTTCATGAAATCAGAATCAACACGGATGGGTTATTTATTCCACAAACGCATTACTCTTTGGGCCTCTTGTTTTCAGTTTTTATTATTATTATTATTGTTGTTGTTGTCCAAGCAGGCTCACATTTTACAAGAAATTGTAAGAAGTTACATAGTGCAAAGTTTGCATGTTGTAAGTAACAACGTAGAATTAAGTGCAGTACTTCAAAACTTAAAAACACGTTATCTTCCATTGTGGGCAGTGTGAGGATGTTCTGCTGTGAATTGGAATTGTGAATTGGAATTCCCCAATGCTAACAACCAAGCGCTGCACGGGTTGGGTGAGCTCCCAACACAGAGTGGGTATCTGGGCACCAGTCTTGGCTCTTGTTTGCTCTTGGGACTAAAATGAAAAGAACAGTGTACATTTTACAGGAAGAGTATCTGTTGCCTTCATCTTTCCTGTATTAGTACAATAGTATGGCGACAAATACTTTTATATCTGTACTATTGGTTCTAATAAAATTACATTGTATTCATACATCTCCAGTAATTATAGATGAGCAAATATACCCTTAGTAAGATTCACAATTGTGTTATATGTGTAAGAGAAATACAAGAGATCCTTGGTGTGTAACAGTATATGTGGGGGGAAATGAATAAGATGTTAACAATGTAGAAAAAGTGAAAGATTTCTGTTGTCACTCATTTTTAGGATGGTATGAAATGGCTGATTAGATTTGGCCATTGGCTGGGTGAGCGATATGTTGAAGTATCAGTTGTTTTCCCAGCTGTTTTGAGGAAAATGGACTCATGTGACTCGTATTTCCCCAGCTGCTCAATGAACAAGACCCCAGGTACTTCTGGCGGATTGAAAAATAAGCAACACAGACAACCTTTCATACTGTGTGTTCTTAAAAGACTAGTGTCTTTAAGTGAATTTGTTTCACTTCGCTGTTACCCGATATGGAAAACAACGCAGCCACCAAAATCTCTCTTGGGAACCATAATGTTTGGCACTGTAACCAAATGGTGTAGTATGTCACTCTAAAACCTGAGCGTTTCCTTCTGGTGAAAAGAGACAAATGAATTTCAGTCCAACCAGAATGTGTAGTGATATTCAGAAATACGATTAGGAAAGAACGAATACGGTGGGCAATCTGTAAACCTCACACAGACATTGACCCACACATGACTTCCCCATGGTGCAGTATTTAGCATTCATTACAAGAGCAAAGGCAATGTTGTCTGAATTGGTTACAGCATAAAACATACAGCCATCAAATGAATACAGTAACTAAGAAGTCCATATCCGGTTTATATTCAGATTCATTCTTAAAACTCATGGTATTTGCTTAAACTAAAATGTATCCGATATTTTGATAAAACATTAACTGATTTAACCAATTCAGATAACTTCAATTAAATAATACTAATATATAGAATGGATATATAGAAGCAAAATTAATTAACATTTGATAAGCTGAGCTTGAATTGGGGTTCTTTCTGGTACTGTGTGCACTGTTAGTAAGTAATGTAATCAAATAAAATATATAAATATGAAGTCAAAACTACATGCCTTAAAATCTATATTAATAAAACAATTGATGTTCTCATTGCACTTACATTTGTTAGAAACTCTTAATTTTTAATAAATATGTATCACTCTGTAAAACATAAAGGCATTATTTCAGAATAGGTCAGATAAGCACATCCTTTAACTTGGTCCAGTATAGGTTACATTAACTTTGAAGTGCTCCTCCTACACTTTCAAATTCCCTGGCAGCGCTGCAGCCTGCCCACATTCAGGCCGAGCTGTCCCAGCCAGGCCTCTTCAGTTATGCAGGGGTTAACCCCTGTTTGAGCTCTGAAGTCACAGCTGGTGAAACATGTCTGTCAGCGTGGCTATTACAATCCTCCCTGATGCAGGGGCATGCGTCCTTGACCTTGGAATCAGCACATAACATTATCTACTCCTGGCCAGGCTTACATGCCAATGACACATGCTGTTCTTCACCTTGGACAAATCTCTCCCAGAAGTGTGCACCGCTGAATTGAATGAAATCGACGGTACTGAAGGGTGGCCCAAATAAATAATTAGTTTATTTTGTTTTCTAAACGCTAAAAGCACTGTATGTGTTTTCAGTCATTGTGATATTATATCAATTCAGCACTAGCTTATTAACGATTGTACAGTGGTTGCCTGATACTGCGCATGTGTTTTATTTCTGTGCTTAAGGGTTCCCATATGCAGATGACCTAGACTTACTGACATAATGGTGTGTGTTGTTGTGTTACTCAAATTTCCTGTTAATGTTCTAATTTCAGGGAAGTTGTAGTTGCCAATGAAGGTTTTATGATTCTGTTTTGTAAAGCACACAACATGCAAGACATTCAGGAAATTCAATCTCCTGCTTGGGTCACTGCTTTTAATAAGGTACAAGAGAATTTGGCATATGTAAACCCCACCTGATCATTTCCATTGTATGTTTTATTTTTTTATATTGCACAATACAAAAGCAGAGAGAACTTTGTCTCTGAAACTGTGTGAGCCTAGTTTAATAATATGCACAGGATCATGTGTACACTTGCAGACAAGTTTGTGCAAGCAAGGAAAGACCGTGATGAAACTTCTATTTGTTGGCTGCAGGAAATATAGTTTTTGTTGCCATGTCTGTCATCTCTCTTCTGAAGGAGTCCCTCTCTTTTGGCTACATAGCAACAGATCAGCTCTTTCATACCTCAATTACTGCCTTCAATATTAACAGCATTTCCTGTGGTTCCTCACTGTTGCAGCGTTTCCAGTAAAGTAGGTGTTGAGTCGTTCTGCATTTTGCACAAAATATATATTTTGTGGTGCTCAAAGGCATTTCTGCTGACCAGCAACAATAATGAACAGACATGTTTTCAGATTGCACAGGGACATGTTGTTACAGAAGGGGGAGCAGTAAAAACATTTGCGGGCAAATCAGCTTTGCACACTGGAAGCTTTGTGACATCACTATTTTTTATGTTTTATTGCTGCAATGACCTCACTGTGAATTCTACTGTGAAACCTGTATCATCATTTATAAGTGTTAACAGAGCTTTTAATATTAAGAAACAAATGCAGAAAATATGGTATATGTATTCCATTGTAATAGTACAATACATGTACAGTACATCTAATTTTCAATATTGTGTCACATCTGACAAATATACTGTGGAAAACACAGAACACAAGACTCAAGAAGACTGAGTATATATAAGAAAGTTTAACAACAACCTAATTAGAGAAACCATTGAAAATAATGGGAACATCAAAAATGCAAATAACGCCACCGAATAGGAATGAATCGAATCACTGCCCTAAAAAAGGATGATGGCACAACAATCAAAAACAGCGATTATCAGAGTGGAAGAATTCTACAAAAAACTACATTGTAGTGATAACAGCAGTGAAGAAGAAGAAGTCTCAAGGAACACAAGTGAAATACCAGATGTGATTCCAGAAGAAGTAGGCAATGCTTAAAGAAGATGAAAAATGGAAACACCTGCCCTCTTCAATTCACACTACAACTTTTCGATATGGTTCATGTCTGTAGACTGACAAAGCAATTGTAAAACATTTAATTTTGTGGTCAGTCAACCATTTCTTAGTTGATTTTGAGGTATGCTTTGGATCAGTGTCTTGTTGAAAGATCATTTTGCAGCCAAGTTTCAGCTTCCTGGCAGAGGGAACCAGGTTTTGGGCCAAAATTACTTTTTGGTGGAGTTCATGATTCAGTTGACCTTAACAAGAGCCCCAGGACCAACAGATGCAAAACAACCCCATAACATCAAAGATCCACCACCATATTTCACTGTAGGTATGACATTCTTCTAAAAATTTCTATCTATTTTGTGTTTAATATTTAGAGAGGAACCTGTTTTGCAGTTTAGTTTCTAAGAAGAGCTTTTTTTTTCCTACTCTAGCCACAGTAGATCTAATAAATATCTCCTTTGCACCATACAGTGAGGGAAAAAAGTATTTGATCCCCTGCTGATTTTGTACGTTTGCCCACTGACAAAGAAATGATCAGTCTGTAATTTTAATGGTAGGTGTATTTTAACAGTGAGAGACAGAATAACAACAAAAAAATCAAGAAAAACACATTTCAAAAAAGTTATAAATTGATTTGCATGTTAATGAGGGAAATAAGTATTTGACCCCTTCGACTTAGTACTTGGTGGCAAAACCCTTGTTGGCAATCACAGAGGTCAGACGTTTCTTGTAGTTGGCCACCAGGTTTGCACACATCTCAGGAGGGATTTTGTCCCACTCCTCTTTGCAGATCCTCTCCAAGTCATTAAGGTTTCGAGGCTGACGTTTGGCAACTCGAACCTTCAGCTCCCTCCACAGGTTTTCTATGGGATTAAGGTCTGGAGATTGGCTAGTCCACTCCAGGACCTTAATGTGCTTCTTCTTGAGCCACTCCTTTGTTGCCTTGGCTGTGTGTTTTGGGTCATTGTCATGCTGGAATACCTATCCATGACCCATTTTCAACGCCCTGGCTGAGGGAAGGAGGTTCTCACCCAAGATTTGACGGTACATGGCCCCGTCCATCGTCCCTTTGATGCGGTGCAGTTGTCCTGTCCCCTTAGCAGAAAAACACCCCCAAAGCATAATGTTTCCACCTCCATGTTTGACGGTGGGGATGGTGTTCTTGGGGTCATTCCTCCTCCTCCAAACTCGGCGAGTTGAGTTGATGCCAAGAGCTCGATTTTGGTCTCATCTGACCACAACACTTTCACCCAGTTCTCCTCTGAATCATTCAGATGTTCATTGGCAAACTTCAGACGGGCCTGTACATGTGCTTTCTTGAGCAGGGGCACCTTGCGGGCGCTGCAGGATTTCAGTCCTTCATGGCGTAGTGTGTTACCAATTGTTTTCTTGGTGACTATGGTCCCAGCTGCCTAGAGATCATTAACAAGATCCTCCCGTGTAGTTCTGGGCTGATTACTCACCGTTCTCATGATCATTGAAACTCCACGAGGTGAGATCTTGCATGGAGCCCCAGACCGAGGGAGACTGACAGTTATTTTGTGTTTCTTCCATTTGCGAATAATCGCACCAACTGTTGTCACCTTCTCACCAAGCTGCTTGGCGATGGTCTTGTAGCCCATTCCAGCCTTGTGTAGGTCTACAATCTTGTCCCTGACATCCTTGGACAGCTCTTTGGTCTTGGCCATGGTGGAGAGTTTGGAATGTGATTGATTGATTGCTTCTGTGGACAGGTGTCTTTTATACAGGTAACGAGCTGAGATTAGGAGCGCTCCCTTTAAGAGAGCGCTCCTAATCTCAGCTCATTACCTGTATAAAAGACACCTGGGAGCCAGAAATCTTGCTGATTGATAGGGGATCAAATACTTATTTCCCTCATTAACATGCAAATCAATTTATAACTTTTATATATTTATATATTTATATATATATATTAATAATTTATATATATATCCATGCACTAACAATGCACTTTGACTTGCACAGTGCTAGACTCATAAAAAGCCCAGACATGTGAAATTAACCAGTGGGCTGTCTTCAGATTTTGTGAAGCCAGTGCTGACCTCTCGTGAGTGCATAGCAGCTGATCTTTCACAGCTCTGTACAGTCAGTCGACTGAAGCCTGCATCCCGCAGCTGTTGTCTGTACTGTAAACCTTATAATTTTGTATGTCCCCTTTTCCAGAAAGGTATAACCTTACAGGTTCTGGGGTGTGTGAGCCATTCAATCTGCCCATTGGAATTTAGGGAATGATAGCGTCAATGCACCCCTCTCTCTTTCTGTCCCACACGCACACACACCTCCCAGCTCCTCGGAGGAGAGCACACCGGGGGAGCTGGAATTTTTGAATTGTGTTTATTTGTTGGCACCCTGTCGTGAAAACCTTTCCATCAACGGCATATTAATCTTGTCAGCAAATTTCTACTTTTTTCCCAACCTTCAACCTGATTAATTTACGACTCCCTGTCTTCTCATTCTCAGACACGCTCACATGTACAAACTCATATGTCCACTTTTGTAACACATAGCCATCATGGTGAAGGGCACTAAAAAGCTGTGGTGATGAAAAACCTCCACACCTTGCTGGGAACCCGTCTTCCATTTCACA
This sequence comes from Amia ocellicauda, assembly GCF_036373705.1. Lineage (NCBI taxonomy): Eukaryota > Metazoa > Chordata > Actinopteri > Amiiformes > Amiidae > Amia > Amia ocellicauda. The sequence goes on from NC_089855.1 coordinate 18,627,521, forward strand.
TGGTTTAAATTTATGGTCCACTTCTGGGCTCCAAGGAGGGCCTAGTATCACTTTTTAAATCTATCCAAAAAGAAACCATATTAGTCTTTCATAATCCCACTGTTTTCTAATCTTCTGAGTAGCTGATTCCTCTATTACACACTTGAGATCCAGACGCCACTTTCTTACAATTTATTGTGAGCTTGTTTTTAATTGTCAGCTACTTAATATGAGCATTGAATTAGTTCAGTTATAATTTGTCTGCTGGAAGTTAGATGACAGTGATCTGTGTTTCACAGATGGTACCCCTACAATCTGCAAATTATATACAATTATATAAAATAACTAGGTAACAAATAGAAAAACAACAAATAAAAAAATAGCAAATTCCAAAACACAACTATTGAGACTCCCATAAATAAATACACATACACAATAATACCCCAATAACTCAGGGTCAATCTGCAGCAGAAACATATCATACAGAAACCCTGTCCCTCTGAGCATATGACCAATTCATTTATTAGGTAACTGAGATGATGCTTTAATTATATTTTAAGTCAGTTTTAAGCCAAGACATTATAAGACATCTTATGGAAAATTATACAGCCCAAAAACATTGGCCTTGCCAGATCTTGGCAGTCTTCCTGACACTGAGATGTGAAAAGGGGGTTAAAAGTGAGAACACTGTGTAAGGTATCTGAGCATACTGGTTCTCAATTAAACCTGACCTGTCAGTGAGGTCATTTAAAACTCCCCTTCCTCCCCCACCACCTCCTCGCAAACACTCAAGCAGTGTTGGTATCCACCATGCCCAGACTGAAATGTCAGCCAAGGGGCTCGGACACTGTAGACCCGCAGGCATCGTGGCCAGGCTGCTCAGATTTACTGACATGCTGAAATCTGGGAAAAGGATCTCAGAATATCAATGCACTTTTTACAGTGAAGTCCTCATGCTGATACCAGCCTCATGATGTGAGTTCATGTGCAAATTATACTGCTCACAAATCTTAATGGAAAATGAATGATCGGTTGCACTAAGCCATCCTCGCACCTCTCATTCAGAATACAGGGTGTTTGTCTTCCTTATTATGTTTCACTCCTTGTGCCCCATGCAATGCAAGATCTTGGACTTTTAGCCACACATTTAATAAAATATTTATAATTAATTAAATTCCTTGCTATATACTATTTAACCACTGCAGACTGCATGAAGCAGCTATTGCCCTTGGTCCTCAGAGCTCTCCTGCATAATGTTCATTAGTTAATCATATTGTTTCACAATAATAAAAAAGTGTAGCCAGAGGAAATATGCCCCTCTCAATTTTAGCCAATTTTAATCTTCATTTCTTTGCTTGTGTCCTGTAAGGAACTTTGAGATGCCACCCAGCTGAGAAACTGCATTTACAGGACTGAGAGGCCTCTTGGCAAGTGTTTACACATGTATTTTTTTAATGTCTTATTAGTATTTTTATTTTCTTCTTCTTTTTCAGTCAAATTCTTCCCACCCTAGTTTTCTTAAGAGTGTTTTTTTAAACCAGCTATGTTGGATATACCTGTTTGCAACTATATAACCTCCACTGTGACAATGAATGGGAATGTGTCCTTGTTTGAATAAAGGCATACAGTGAGTGTATTCAGATCTGCTTCTGTTAACATAATGTGATATTGAAAATCAAAGAAGAAAGATTTTATTAAACTTCAAGAAATGTTGCTTGACTGTATATTAAGAGAACGTTGAGAAACTCTGATTGATTATATTTAGCTATATTGTGGAAAGTGCTACAAGTGCTTAAATTAATATTTTCCTCTTTTCTGTTCTGTTCCACTTTCACTCTGTCCATCCAAAATTGAAATAACCTGGGCTGGCATGGTCCAGACACTAACTGGGATTCTGATGGTAACTCTATTCCTGACCCCATTTCTATTCCTGAAAACAGTTGCAAAACATACAACTACAATTACATCAATGTATTTTTGCGTTTGGTGTCTGTGCGCGCATGTGTGTAGCATAAATGTGTATCTGTATCGCTAACCACCTCTCTCACTTGTGTACTGCACTGTAGTTTCTACAACCAGGGCTAGAGACACCTGCCTTCCTGTTCTGTGAGATGTGGTTATAGTTGTGACATTTTTACGATAATTATGCATTGATGTATTTATTTATTTTAATTATTTTCATTTCAGTCTATTAAACCAGGCTATTGTGAAAGTACCTTATCTACATAGTACTGCACATGTCTACAGTGGCCGAATGGTACACTAGTTGGTATAGTACAGTGGAATAGTGCTGTTACCATAGGGAGCTGTAGTAAAGGAAAAGTACAGTACAAATGTGCTGTTATAATATATAGTATATGAATATAATTTATTATAAATGATTTATATTGTAATGTTATGCTATAATAGACTATATGGATATATATATATATATATATATATATATATATATATATATATATATATATATATAGAGAGAGAGAGAGAGAGAGAGAGTCGTTTCCTGAGGTCCTGAACTGGCTATTAGGCTTAAGGATTTCCTTTGCATTTTTTACCAGATGAACTGGATTTGGCCCTGGTTTAGACATTTTTTAAGGCTTTACCAAGGCTATGTGAAATGGGAAGCCAACAGGGGGTTGGTTTCTTGGCAAACTTAAAAGTAGACTACAATTTTACATGTGGAAAAAGGTTCATAATGGTGGAGAAAACACAACCTCCTCAGAAGGAACATCAATCCGAGGAACAATTCAAAGTGTATTCATAGACCAAACATGGTCAGGTTTATATATATGTTGTACGAAAAGTACAAAGGCAATGTTTTTATCTATGTGCTATATTTCTGTAGAAATATTCAAAAAATCAAACACAAATCAACTACAGATTATGTTTTGTGGATTATTCAATTTAACTTCATTTTCAAAGATGATATAATTTCATCGAATACATGTTAGTGCCAAATACACTCTTATAAAGCATCTTTGAGATGATTATGGGAACATTTAGACCCCTTAATGAGGCCTGACAGCAACTCCCTCTGATCCTAATGACATGCTTTATCATATTATGGATCAGAACAAAGGCTCTGGAGTCAGTATGGTACCTTTCAGTCCATATATAATTCCTGGCACACCCCATAACTGTCTCAAAGGAAAGTCACACTGCAGGGAATCGCCTGGGGAGGGGTCTGCCTTGTCTTTCTTTTTAATTAAAGTAATAAAGTACTCTCACCCAAAGTGCAGAAATGTGCTCCATTCAGAAAGTGTAAAAGTTTATGTCCTGAGTGTCATAACAGGCTAATGTTTGGATATGCATGTTGCATGAAAAGTAATCTAGAGGTAATATATAATGTGGGTATATATATATATATATATATATATATATATATATATATATACGCTACTGGTCAGAAGTTTTAGAACACCCACATTTTTCCAGTTTTTACTGAAATGTATTGAAATTTAAGTACAATTTCCTACACCATCAAAAGGCACTTGGAAACTGGAGGAACCTCTGACAGGAAGAGGTCTGGCAGACCCAAAGCCATAACAGAATTAGAAGACAAGTTTCTGAGAGTCAACAGCTTGCGTGATAGGCGGCTCACAGAACAACAGCTTCAAGCACAGCTTAATACTGGTCGAAGTAAGCAAGTCTTAGTTTCAACTGTGAAGAAAAGATTTTCGAGCTGCAGGTTTGTCAGGTCGAGTGGCAGTAAGAAAGCCATTGCTAAGATGGCAAAATAAAAAAAGAGGCTTGCCTGGGCCATGAAGCACCACCAGTGGACTACTGAAGACTGGAAGAAGGTCTTATGATCTTTTGTACGCTGTCGAGTAGGCGAAAGGATGGTTCCTCAGTGTGTGACACCACCTGTCAAACATGGAGGAGGTGATGGTCTGGGGCTCTTTTGCTGGATCCAGAGTTGGCGACCCTGAACCAAAACGGCTACCACAGCATTTTGCAGCGCCATGTAATACCCTCTGGTATACACCTAGTTGGTCAGGGGTTCATCCTACAGCAAGGTAATGACCCAAAACATGGGATGAACTGGACAGAAGGGTGAAAGCAAAGCAACCTACAAATGCAACAAATTTGTGGGAAATTCTGCAACAGTGTTGGGAAGAACTTTCCAAACAATATTTAATGTCCATTGTAGACATTAAACTGCGTACATTTCAATAAAACCTTGAAAAATGGTGGTGTTCTAAAACTTTTGACCGGTAGTGTATATATATCACCAGCATCCACCTATATCGATCCATTGCTGGATGAAGACCTCCCCAAGATGTTTCCACTTGTTTGATCTACAGCTTCTCTTTTCCATGTCACACCAGCAAAGTGTATGATTTCATCTTCTATGAGGTCTTTTTCCATCTCTTGGGATCCATTCAATAGCTTTGTTTGTCCATGTTTGATCTGTTCTTCTTGCAGTGTGTTCGGCCTATTGCCATTTTAACATTTTCACTCTTTCAGTTATGTCACATATTTTGGTTTGTTCTTGGATCCATTAATTTATGTTTCTATCTCTTCTTGTTATTTCATAACCTACAGCTTTCCATGCTTCTTTGTGTTGTCTGCACTTTCAGTACCATTTATGCAGATAGTGACCAGAGTATATATATATATATATATAAAATGAATATAAAACTAATATATATATATATATATATATATATATATATATATATATATATATATATATATATATATATATATACATATACATGAATTGTACTACAATTTAAAAATCAATAAGATTGTGCCAGCTTATATTTGTAGAGATATTTAATAGATTAAGAGTCAGAAATTTAGCCAAAGGAAATGACATTTCATTTTCAATTATTTTTTCCTGGATACTGAATAACATTATTTAAGTGAGATGAACCCAGACCTTACTATTGATGATGTCACAATATGTCTAATATTTTTATTATGACCTTACATGAGGATATGTGACTTAAACATGTGAGTTTGCTGATTACGTTAAACAATCTAATTAGCTTTTCTGACAGAAGCTGACAGAATTACCAAAAGATTTCCCTTTTCCATCAGGTCCTGCCAATCTTTCTAAATGTGTCTGTTTCTGTTTAGCTAGCATTGAAAAGGTTATCTGTTAAATTAGTTCTGTAACGTATGGAGGTGCTAAGCAGAGATCTGTGAGCAAAAGTATGCCTAGGGTTAGGAGGGCTGAAAGCACTTAATGATTTTATTGAATTAATCACATGAGTAAGATCACATAGCGAATGTCAAAGGCTCAATCTCAGTGATCCCAGACCATCGGAATGCCAGCTGAAACCCATGAAAGAATAGACGACTTCAATTGTGTTATTCATCTGCAGGGAGAGGTTTCTCCCTTTAACTTAATTAAAAATTAATATGAAGCAGTCCACCTTTTGTTCCAATCCCTCCGAGGGTTTAAGGTGCACATGGAATTCTCTCCATTGCCACTGCCACCCAATTTACGCTATTATTTGTAACAGCAAGATTAACTGTCTGAGCTTTCCGAATGTGACGATAGATAGGTTCTGTGCACACTGCGATTAAATTTAACAGGTTCTATTAACCCCATTGGCACCAAGATGAAAAAGAAGATCCATTCAGATGCTGTTGCATTAAAGTGGAATTAAAATCTAAAATGTTGCTAAATATATACAAGGTCTCCTTTAACCTGAGTTACTTTAAAACTGTTATAGACTTTAATAATATTAATCTAGGATTGTGTGCATTCAATATATAGAATATATCGAACAACTCAATAGCCAATTGAAATTGTTTGATATGTATTAGATATTATTACTAGGAATGTATTTTCTCAGTCTACTGTGGTGCCCCTCCAATACAGTATCTTTAAGATTATCTTTAAGTGGAGAGTATACAGGCAAATCATTGTCACAAGCAGTTTTGTCACTGTAAATTTACAAAAAATGTAATGGTCTCATAATCAAATAAAAAAATACATTATGAAAACCAATTACATGTATTGGAATTATTTACATGTAGCAGTTCATAAACATCGAGATAGTTTGTACCAAGCTAAATGCAGGATGGCTGACGAATCACCCTGGAGCTTTGAAGTGTTTACAGCACAGTCTGAAGTGTGTGTATCTCCTCCACTCTGAAATGATGATTGACAGGCTCATCTTCCGTCTGGGTGGTCCTGAGAAGGAATGTCTTTGACAGCTTGTTACACTGGTCCTGGACTTCTGTTTTACAATTTAGAAATAAGATTCAAAGTATCTGGCTATGTCAGACTTCACTGTTGACTCCCACTGTCTTTCAAAAACAAAGAAAGAAAGAAAGAAAGCATTTGTGCCATTTAACTTGAGTCACTACATCAGAGTGAATTTCAAATGAAACACGGTCAGTGTGTTTTGTTGTTGTTACTACTATAGTACTACTACTATTACTGCTTTGACAACTAATACTGCTGCTGCTAACAATAATAATAATAATAACAGTTTTTGTATGTTAAAATCAGTTATTGCATTGAATACTTGTTTTTGGAGATTTTAAGGAACTAATACTGTTAAACGTAAAACCATAATTAAAACATATTTGGGGAATGTGGCTAAACAGAAAGCACACAAAAAATATTTAGATTGCTGTGAAATTGAATATATTCAAAATATATTTGCTTTTCTTGAAAAGTGCCCTTTCCGTTTACATAGTATAAACACAGAAATCTAAACTGATTGTTAGATCCCAGAATAAACAGCCCATTTTCAGAAGGGGATCGAATAACTGTTTAAAGGTAGATACAGAGGGCTGGCTCTTAATGAATCATTATATCAGCTTCTGAAAATCTACAAAACAGCACTTAAAGAGGGTATGCAAGCAATGGCGACTTACTCCTGAGCTGGGGGTTTGTCATTCTGTAAGGTTCAGAAAATCTAACCCAAATGCAAAATGCATAGTCTGATCTTTAAAGATCGCTTCAGAGAAAAAAGCAGTGCAACCCTGTAGGTAGGAATGAAAGTCTGACAATAAAAATTGTTGAATTTATAGTAAACTTACTACAGACTGAAGTGCTCTGTCCACACAGTGGTATCCAGAGACTACCCTTGTTGCACTGCCAATGTACCTTCAACCAGTCTTGGAGGAACCAAGATATAACTCTTTTCCAGCCTGTAGACTGAAAACATCAGCGCTCTGTTAAATGCAATAATTTAACCCCAAGTTAAGGGTCTCATGTCGGGAGCAGTATTCTTTCAATACATTTATCCTTTTGAACTGAGAGAATTTATTTAAATATTCTTCAGTTGCAATTTTCTTTTATTCCCAGTGTTTACTTCCTGATTGTTAGCATAAGATGGATTCTTAATAAGCAGTCTGTTACAAGACTGTCCGTTTAAAATGTATTGCTATAAAACTAGGGATAATTGTCCTGATACTTTCATATCTCAAGAAAGATGGTCATTTAAGAGAAATAGGCGTACTGATGTTACAATATAAACTGAGAAAATATTTTCTTTGATTTGTAAGTAGCTCCCCATGATAAAAACATACACCACATCTATAGTGTGACAAAAGCAGCTTTGTGTGACTGTGGTGTGTATCAGGCCGTCTCAGTAGCCCTGGACACTGTAAGAAGCATTTTCATTGCAACTTCCATAGCTAAAACCAGGTCAGGCATACATCCAGGACTATGTTTGATATAAAGGCATGATTGACACTTAAGTTAAACAACACAATGTGACCATTTATAAGCCCACTGGCTTGACTATAAACCCTCTGGCAACAGACTGCTACTGCAAAGTCTTGCTTGGCTTGATATAAAGTACAGCCCATAATTCTATATGCTCTGTAAGCTACACGCAAAGCATAACTACAACATGAACCCAGTGTATAATTTTCCAGGAGACCATTGATATTTAAATCAATATGTGTGGTGTGTGACCATCAGTTCAGATATGCATGAACTTTAATTTAAAACAATATTTTTCATAGTGATTCCCAGTTAATAATATACATATTAATTATAATGATTGGATGCAATCATTAAATTCTTCTACAATGGTAATCAACTAATATTTTGTGCAGCTATATTTTCTCGAGATGTTTCTTTCCTGACTTGCTGAACCTCACGCCTGCACTGGTTTAGCAGTCCGCCACCTGCAGGTATCTGGAATGATGTCAAACCTATATACCAGTGAAAAGACATTGATATTTACTTTAATCCTTAATGTAGCGTGAAACACAAATCTGGGAAGTATTTTCCAAGTCGACTAAATCAAACGTGTATCATGTATTATTAATATTATAAAAATGAAATGTAAACGAGTTGTAATGTCGGCGGCTGGCCAGCAGGTGTCCCTCTCCCCGTCTCCAGCGCTTTCTATTCTCCGGCTACTTCCGCTTAGAACTCGACTGTTGCCAAGGGTAACCACAGAGCGTCTCTGCAGAAAGTGTAACAGTCCGCGCGACACGGGATTTCAATCGCTTTGATGTAACAGATACGTGTACAATTACAATAAACACAACTTTCAAAATATATGCGTTATCTCAATGATGAACGTAATATAAATACGTTAATATCGGAGGGAAAATGCCTAAAAGAGTGAAAAGTGGCACTTTGTCCGCAGGCGCTGTGACAGGTGGGGGTAAAACCTGGGAACCTGGCCTGGTTGCGGCTCGTTTGGAAGAGGTAAGATGCACCAGTTTACACAGTTACAGTCCACAGCTGCCTAGCAATTAGCCACACGTTATTTCACTTCAAGACTGTATGAATGCTGCTGCCCAGCGTGCTTGTTCTAGTTAATAACAGTGTTTAATTACAATATATAGACAATCGCCATGATCGCAGTGCAACAGCAAGGTATGAACATAGTGAAGCAATCACGTGTCTTAATTTGAGGGGAGTAGGAGCTTGGGTCAGAATAGAGAAACATACTATTGAAGAAGAAGAAAAACAAACGTTACAATAATTGGATTATTGGAAGATGTTCAATATATTTGACAATAATAATAACAACAACAAAGCAGAAGATTTTAGGTGCTGGATTTGCACAGGACAAGTTGCACAGGATGTATTATTATTGTTTGTTTAGGGTAATGCTGCCACCTTGTGCTTCTTTGGTGTAGCACTGTCATAATGGGACTATTTTCTTAAGATGCAACTTCTCACAGACAGTCACTTTATTTGTGTGGCAGGATAATTGGAAGGCAGATGTGTCTTTCATTGTTCCTGGGAGGCTGGAGGATGAGGAGCACATCAAGGCCCTCACTGTGGCTGTGCAACAACCTTTGAGGAAGTTGTTTCATGTGGTCACATGGGAGGACATGTTGCAAAAGGTATCTAACTCTGTTTCTATACAACAATATTCATGTAATGTGTGGTTTACAGAAACTTTTGAGTATTTGGTTACCCCCAGGTGTCATTCATTGCTTTTTTTTTTTTTTTACCATTGCTGTTTTTTCTTTCATGCTCTCATTTTATTTACATAATACTGATATGTTCGATTCAGACAAATCATATTAATTTTCAATAATTTGGCTCATATTAATAATGCACAAGTCTTAAAATGTATAGATAACATACATTCAATGTACTGTGTAACTGTTAGATATTGAAAACACACAGACAGAAATAGAGATAAATGCATATATATGGTTCTAAAAATATTTTGTTCAAAATTATTTACAGATCAATGAATTTGGAGTATCAAAGTCAAAGAAAACAAAGGATGTCCCCATGTTTTATGAGGTAACTTATTTTCTATCCTGATTGTCAAGCAGCATATTAAATTAGAGCTGACACAGCACAGCTAGGTGGCGCAGTGAAAGCATTATTTCATGGTTCATGGTCATCGTTTTGGAAGGTCTTTGTGATTGAGACTAGTACCAACATTAGTCTACGTTTAGGATTGAAGTATGTGGATTTTAGATTAACTGTCTGAAGAGCACAGAGGAGGTCAAGAGACAGTTTAATTTTCAAAGGCATCTATAAGAACCCGCTATTCTTAATAAACTCTTTTCAACTTCAAGATTTACAAGTTTTAAACAAGTTTGATTTGTTTCATTCTTGTGCACTTTAGTGATGATAAATTAATTTTAAAAATAAATACAATTGTGTAAGTTAATTTAAAAGTATTGTGCCACGTGGAAATCTTACTGAATTCACATTAAAATAATATATCCTCTGTTTGGTTTAGCAAAAGTTTATTATCCATTTCAAAATAAATATATGAATGGGTGTGTTTCACTGGGGTTATAGCTCTCTTACTCTTATGAAACTGTTAATAATTATAAATGTGTTTGGTCAGTAAACACATAATTAAGGACGAATATAAGATATAATGACTGTGTATACATAGTTATTATTCACAAGGAATTATATTCTGGAAGTCAAATTTAAGTTTTAGACCCCAGTCAACAGAAAGCAATACAAACACAAGTAATAAAGACAAAAAGGGGGAAGAGAAAATATACTTGCTATAATATATGATATACTTAAAGTTTGAAAGTCCAAAGTCAATCCTTTCCTCAAGTTGTTTGTGATTTCAATTCCACAATAAATCTGCCAACATCAAAGGAAATAGTAAAAACACATTTTAGAGAAACTGGTATGGGAAGTTGCAGGCTGAAATCCTTTGTTAAAAAATGCAATGGATTTTACGGTTGTTTGATTCTGGTTCCACTTAAGTTTTTTCTATGGATCTATAAGGGTTGCCGCGAATATCCAACAGCTATAAGAAGAGATATATAACATCTTCATTAGGAATACATGTAAAATACATATATGCTTTTTTATGTGTGATCTGTTTTATTGAATTAATTAAGCTATAAACAATGCTAATGTTTACATATAATTACAGCACAATAATGTTGCAGTACAATGTTTTTCTTTATCAAAATTACAATAGATTACATAGATTTTAATAGAATCAACAATTTTTTGTTTTAGCTGCCATAGAATTGATGCCATTTTTGATTGTGTCCACGCAGTAGTAGCCCCCACCCACAGCCATATATGCGCCTGAGAATTCTGTATCGGAAAGCGGAGCCACATAACCAGTGTTTTTTTATTTATTTAAAAAATGTAACTTGTCAGTTTCAATTGAAATAAAATAATATAAATTATACAACTAAACGTGGAATTCCTAACACATTTAATGCACTGGATTAATGCAGCATATACTTTTACTGTTGGGAGTGCACGTTCTTCAATGCATGAGCAAACATACACTGGGAAAATACATGTCTAGAAAAACAATACATTCATTAAGATATAAATTAAGATTAGTTAATTGGACTTGTTTGTTTTATGTTGCTCTAATTATAATAAGTTTTATGGAGTGTATAGTTGTGGCAGCTGTAAGTGGATCTGCAAAATAAATGTATTATTGTTGTTGTATTTATAGCATATATTGTTTACATTTTTTACATGTTTATTACTTATGAATTGTAGTTTTAACTTTATGAGATTATATTTAAATTACTATTTAACAGTCAAAAGGTAACATACTTGTTAGCCATGCTTTTATAGCAGTCTTTGTCCTGGCAATGTTTCTTTTATCCTGAAATGTAGGCTGTCATTCAAAAGAAATTCATATGCCGCTAAAACAGATTGCTGAAAGAAAAAAAAAAAAAGCATGTAAAAAATATTTTATTCACACCTAATGTTTAATACTGTTATAGATATTCCATTCTTGGTAAAAATTTTAATTTAAAAAATAGGGAAAATATTACACCAAAATTAATTACAGAGCATGAAAGAGTCAAGGGATGAATTCCAAAACTGGGAATTGCACTGTTCAGTACAAGAGACTAGAAGAATTAAATAACTTTATAATGAGTTTTCACAGTAATGGGCAAGTAACTGTTCTCGAGGGGAAACATGCCAGGTGTCAGTGAGTGGCTGTAAAATCTAGTGCCAACAAGCTGTAAAATACAGTCGTAAAAAAGTCAAGATATTCGCATTCAGACAGCTGCATATTTCATGGGCTCTATTTCATGCATATGTACTTAATGAATGGTTTAAGAAATACTTGCTGTGAAAGTGTATAGGCCTGCTTGTGTACCAAAACACTGCTCATCTCTTTCCTGCGCAAACTGTAGATTTAAATGTGTAAGATTTTTGCCTAAATGCTAAAGTATTTGTCTGTTTCTGACAAAATGGCTTTCTTCTATAAGGCAGAAAAATAAAAATGTATGGAACTGTATATTATGTCGATATTTATTTGAATTAAAGGGGTAGTACCTTTATGTGTAATTTCTGTGGTTGTTATTGTAAAGATGGAAGGCTTCATTAATGGGATTACTTCAGTTCAATTAAAGAAGCAAGGCACGGGCTACAGAGTGACACATGGTTGTTGTGACTGCAGAGATAGAAAGAACATATACAGAGCAATACAAACATACGTTAGGACTAGACCAAGGGCCGGATGAAATCAAAACTTTGACCCACCCACTCATTGAAAATTACAGAATTGTAAGCAGTTACGGCTTCATTTTCAGTAAGATGACACTTTCTTCTAATCATAAATGTAACCACTATGACGAACAGGTTTGTAGTTTGCTATTAGCGGGTGGGTCAAAGTTTTGATTTAATCCGGCCCCAAGTAAAAATTCTGACCGTTTCACCAATTTGCAAATCACAGTTCAATTTATTGTCCTTAGTGTGATTACTGGAGTGCACTATTTATGACAGAGCATATGCTTTTGTATTATTTTAAGTAATTATTGACAAACGATCTGCTGTCATTAACCGGCAGAGTTTAAATCCTTTTCCTTTTAATGCTCTGTGCATCTAATTGGCATCAGTGCCTGGAGCATGAAATATTTTGAGAAAGTGAATTTGAATGACTACACCCAAACTACTGACAAGACAAATAAAATAAATACATTGATTACCAGTATTTGTAGTAAGTATTTGAGTTGATCATGTAATTATGTCTCATCTGGACATTTTGAGTTTTTCGGTTTTTAAATTATGATTGTTTTTATTGCTGAAATTCATTAGAGGGAATAACTGTATTTTCATTTTTTTTTAATAAAAGCTGTATCTGTGTTTTCCTGCCAGGCTGATTTTGTATAAATTACATTTCTTCTATGAGACCAAAGGATGTGTGTGTACTATTCTGTGCTTTTGACTATGATGCCGCGCCTTTTAACCATAGGATTGTCTATGATCTAACATGTAGGCAAAACCATTTCAGATTTTGCCATTTCAAATTTGTCTTTATTTTTTTTAATTTCTTCATTGAAAGTATACATTTCCCATGGATTAATGTATCCCCACACACACTCACAGACAAGAAGACAATAATTACTGTGGAATTGTGCATGATTTGTGGGTACTGAAAAATTAAGTCTGACCGCACTGAGAAACAAATTATAAAATGTGTTCCAATTTTCCATTTTTTTCTGCCCAGAGTAAATTAGAATTTATGTTAATTTAAAAATCTGCTGATGTATAGTTTGTTTAATCATTTGGTTATCATATGTGCACAATTAGCTTCCCCAAAAACTAATTTTAATGCATATTTTCCATTTTTTTCCCTTATATATAGTTATAGAATATTTCTGAGGATAAATCTATAAATTTATAGACCCTAAGAAATAAGTGATGCAGTTTCTGTCTACCATATACTATAAGCCTGTGTTTAGAAGTTGTTAAATTTAATACATGTGCCTTTAAACCTGGAAACCATCAATCTGGAATTTAAATGTTAGATAAAACAGTTATTATGTATGTTGTCTAGTTGTTTTTGTTGTTGTTTTGTTACATTTGGAGAAAAATTAAAATGAAAGAAAACTGTTGTAGGCACTGGATGTAACATTTTGCTTTCTATGCCCAAAGGTGACAGAATCTGCAAAATCCATTCTGGATACTGGAGAGGAGTTGCCCATTCACCTCACTGGAAAACTCTTGAAGTTCCTGCTGCTGGTGGACAAACATAATGACCTGCAAAGAAGGACAGCAGAGCAGAAAGTAAGGGATCGTATCAGTGTTGCGCAGTTTAATTTTTAAATAAAATTAAGTAACAGATATTTACTTAATATGTAATTAACATTACTTTAATCTGTATATTTTTAAATGATTGATGTTGAAAGCAAATCAGAATTTAAAAGCAAAAGAAAGTTACTCTACAAATTACACTACAAATTCATACCACAGTAATATAGTAATGAATAAACTATTTTAGAGGATTATTGTATAATACAATACCCCATTAGTGACTTACAATATCAGTCTAAATTAAAATACCAGAACAATACCCAAGTACTGAGCTCTTGCGATCACCTCTTTGAAAACACTAAGGGGAACAGTTTAGGGATTCTGCTCCCATTTTGGGGTTTGGAAGTACAGCTGTTGAATAGGTCAGCATCTGAAGTGTATGAAGGTGTTATAGTTTAATAAAACCTAGCTGAATCCTTTTTTTTCTTCTTTTCCTCACTCTGGCTAGCTGAAATATACAATAAATGGGATAGTAGGTGGTCTTGGTTTTGCATGTCAGCTTACACGTCAACTCACTGTTTGACTCTTGGCCAGGCATTTGTCTTTTCTGTGTTACAGCACTCCTGAGAAATGTCCAGTGGCGACCGAAGAAAGGGAAGAAATCAACACTATCCCGATACATTATTTCCGTTGAGGGGAAAAACAATAAAAATCTGTAGATTCTTACAAATTAATAAAATCACTTTTGGACTATAACTCACAATGCACAATGGTTTTCTTCATTTTAAATCGACAGTGCAGTAATTTAAATCTTTAAAGACGGTTTAATTGAATACCTTCGGAATCTCGTTTTTCTCTTAAAATAGCATCAACGGTTTCCAATGTACTTTTCCTGCTTTTCCCATATGTCTTTACGAGGAGATACCATCACCATGTCTACCAGTATGACATAGCTGTCATACTTTGAAACAACCTCAGAATTTTGGTTAAACACCACTGGTTTTGAAAGCCCTACGATACTCATATTATCAACACTCTTTGCTTTAGGCTGCAGAGGACAAAGCTAAGGTCAAGGCAGGAGGGCCTCCCGTGAAGGAGAAAGCTGGAAATAAAACCCCTTCCAAAGGCGACAAAGCTAAAAAAGTCACCGAGCCCCCTCCTCCAATGAAGGAAACTAAGCTCAAACGAAGAGGGGAGGAAGATGAAACCAGCAAATATATCGGTATTGGTCATGTTCATATATTAGTATTTTAGCAGTATTATTTCATTTTACACAAGCACAGAAACTGATGTGCCACGTCTGAGTCGCCAGAGCAATATCATAACAATGTATCTAACATTTTACCCCCAAGACCTAAAGCAGCACTTCTAATAAAGTATTCAGCTCCTTGGCAAGTATAATAAATGCTACTATTCCTAAGTATAGTATTTAGGCGTCATTGCCAAGTTACACGTTTGTAGATAGATACTGAAAGTCAAGATATTAATAGAGAGAATCCAATAAATAATACACTGTAGAACAGCTTTGAATGAAGATGTCACCTTGTCCTTCGTGCTGCATGGCTTCTGAAGTGACTCTCTGTTATGTATAGATGATGAACCGGATGACGGTGTAGATCACTACGTGTTAGTCGTTGGTTTCCACCAGCCTCAACTACTGGCCATCCTGCATGAGCTGGGGATTCACGTCTCGAATGTCATTAAAATCACCTTGGAGAGCTATGACACCCCAGCGACACCACCGGAGCCGACCAACACAGCTCTGACCGAGGGCAAGTCAGCGTGTGCGTTGGTCATTGGGCCAAGAACATTATAACCAATATTTGAACTTGTAATGTATAGTCCTAGTCAAAGTAAAACGAAGAAAGCAATCTTTAACAAGCATTTATTTATTTATTTTTTATTTTGCCAACACTACTACTGGTATGTTATATTATTACATTGAAACAGGATTTAAATATGTATGCTTTATCTTGGAAAAGTTATATTTTTTAAACATATTTAGTTGGCTTAAGGAAGTTAACTAATTTGTTTGCATATGTCTGTTATCTGTTTATTTATATGCATGTGTACTTCTCCAGATCAGTTTATTTACTTAGCAATGTCCCCCTATAGTGAGTGATATTCAGACCCTGAAGAAAAAGAAGGATTTGGAGATGTTCTGGAAATATCTGGAGCCAGTTTTGAACAATGCCAAGTCAGGATCAAAGCTGTATGACGTTGCCAGACTTCATTACATGGTGAAGGAAGCCATCTTACCTCAGGACAAGAGCAACAAAGATGTGACGGTTTGTGACACTGCTTCTTTATCTGTAACTTTATTTTAAAGTGTATATGACACAAATGTATGTATTTCAAGGGCTAATGTTGGAATGATATTAATTACACCATGTTTCTCTGTCTTTCTAAGCTCATTTCCCCAATTAAGTCTGTTACCAAATGTAGTAGTTGCTTGCAGAGGCAACAACAAAATGGGGGCAAGCTGTGAATGCTTTTTCAACTAATACTATTGCATTGGCTGCCCTAATTTCAAGTGATGTTTTTCTTAGTTTAAGAAATGTAGGTTGTGTTGTCAATTGTAAAAAACAAAACCCAACCACAAAAATAATCATCAGTTCTAATTTGTGCATCAGCTGGAGTTGGGGACCATACTGTTTGAAGATGTTGCATGTCTGATTTATGACTGCCTTGACTGGAGGAGACAACATCTCAACTATCTCAATAATATGAAGCTGATCAATGTCCCAGCTGTGTCTAAAGGAGAAGTTTTCACTGATGAGGTACATGTTGATTAATTGTTTTCATTACTTTTCTACCATTTAATTATATGTAGAAATTAACTTGGTGGTATATTATGAAGGTTATTGGGACACAAACCATTTTTAAAACATAAAATGTATTATTTTCTATTATATATATATGTTTATATATCTATATATTTATATATCTGTCATATATCTGTGTGTGTGTATATATATATATATATATATATATATATATATATATATATATATATACACACACACACATTTCCATTTAAATGGCAATTTGCTTTAAAAAATTGCTTTAAAAAAATAGAGTTATGAATTGCACATTGTTCAGTCTGAGCTTTTTAATATCATGGGTTGGAATAATTTTCTTTCCTGTTTCAGATTCAGACTATTGCTTCAATAGCACATACTCCAACCTCGAAAAAGAAGCCATTAACAGAGGATACACAGCAGCCTCTACAAGGTACTACAGCTAATGAATAAATGAAACAATACTACATCAATAAACTTTTAAAAACATAAGACTTTTCCTACAGCCTTTTACATAATTGAGAGCATTAGATGCATTCTTTGATGGAAAAAAAATAAAGTCAAACAAAAAGCTGTGCATTTCTTTGCATGAAACTGCTGACAAAATATTGTTTAAAATAATAGTATTACTATTTATTCATCAGTATATATCCCAGAACATATCCCAGATGCCCCTGCCCTTACCACTGAAGTGGACATGCGCTATTACAATGTTTTGCTGGGCCTGATTCCTCCAGAGACTGTGTCTGTGCCTTTAATCCTACACTGCATGCTTGAACAGGTTTGTTCTTCTGTGAATCTGAGCTGACGTGTTTCCTTTGAACTTGTGATCAGGTCCTGCTCTGTAAAATCTCTGTATAAAATTGCATGCAGTTCATCATGCATTGCCATTATTAGCAATTATTAGTTAAGACTCTACTAACTATTGCCAGTTTTTGCATTTCAGTACTGTATGGTTGATTGAGTAAATTATCCAAAGGATTATAAGAATTATCACAATATTATTGTGCCAAACATAAAAAAAGCATAAATATGTGATGAGTTGTTGTCTTCATGGCTTAGAGACATGCTGTTTTAATGATGATAATACCCCCTGCTAAACTTAAAAAATAGAGGCTATTTTATGTATACAATACAACTTTTCCCTTCACACCTAAAATTTTTAAGTAGTTCAATTGTATAATAACAATTATTATTATTATTTCAAAATAATTAGATTTTATTGTCTAAATTCAGATTGTTGCAACAGAAGAAGATATCCCTCCTTTATCTGAAATAGCTCCACAAACATGTGCTGATGGATTGGACCAAAGTCTTACAGATTACATGGTATCTGCAGTGCTGAGTCTGTCAATCTCAGAACAGGAAAAAAAGGTACCACGATGTTACAGACCCATAATCAGCCTGGCAGCATTTATTTTTTTATTTTTTATATAAAGTACGGGTTTGCAATTACAATCAGCTGCAATACGGTCTGTATTTAGATTGCTGCTTTAGATTTCTTTCCAGAGCATAAAATATAATATAATATTAAGCATTACATTGGCCCAAAGTCTGTGTTCTTATCCAGCGTTGTATTCTGGCACACAATATTTAGCAGCACAAGATAAAAACTATAATTCTCAGGCTAAATTTGTGTTTGGCTTCAAACCGTATGTTTCAGAGCACACTTCTCCATAGAGGCACTTCCATAGCAGGTCCATTTGAGCCAATGGGCGCAAACACGGACACTCTTTCTAAATTAGGCATTTAAAAAAAAGAATGACTGTAGAATCTGAAATGTTCTCTTGATGACCCATTTCTTTCAACTGTCTGAACTCTACAGTTTTCCAGAAAACATACGTAAAATGCTTTAAAACTTCTAAAATAAAATAATATTTAAAGATTTCCTCTAATTCTATCATTAGAATCACAAATATTCTTCAATCCTGAATTTTAATGTTAACATATTTTAAGATAATTTTTAAAACTGCAGTTTTTTTTACAGAAATTATTGGAAGATTTCAATGTTCAAGAACAAAACTATGAGAAAAAAGAATGCAAGTTTCCCTTGCTTCTGAACTATCACGATGAAATAGCACTGAGGTTACGCCAGATATCCGTAAGTGTTTTGTTTTTTGTCTGTGGCCTCTCTCTGTACCAGGTGCTGTGTTGTACCTGTTTTTCAGCAGGGATTTAAAGAAGTGAATGAAAACTGATTGCTTCCTACAGGACAATTGAGTGATGTATTTGTTTATTTGTTTATCTAAGACAACTCAGGTTTATTCTCTGTTTTATTATTTTTGTATTTGTTTTGATAACCTGTTTTTAAATCACAATTCTACTAGAGAAACATGGAACTTGGGAAATATTTTATTTCAATTGAGAAAAGTAATGCTTAATTTTCTTTTGTTTAAATTCTTACAAACGTCTACAGTAAAAAGAAGCATTTATGGAGATTATAATTAGGTTTTATTCGGCATTCATTCTATAATCTTCCACCCTAACATTTTATTCTGTTTGCAAATTTAATTTACTATACTAGAAATTAAATTTGATTGGTAGATTGATTGATTTCTGTTATAATATTTCTATCATATCATAAAACATATAGATCCCTCAAAATGGGATTCAATTGCAACCCAACATACATTTGATTTGTGACTTTTCTTTGACAATTTACTGCAAATTCCCCTTTAAAAAATAAAAAAACAGACATAATACATGACAAGAAAAACAAAAAACAGTGGAAAGAAGGTTGCTTAACAGAAGGTCGAAATATTTTTCTCATTACATCAGCTCTGAACTTTATATGCATATGGACTTCTAAAGTAAAGTTACAGCAATTAACTGATGACTGGTGATGTAATAAAACAATAGATAATCTAATTCATGGACATGTGTACTCACTTTTTCAGGTTCATGAAAGTTTTGATGCAGTGAAAGCTGAAAGGGAAATTCTTCAAAAGATCCCAATATCACAAGTCCTTCATTTCGCACAGCCTCTGCACGAAAACAAGAGGCACATGGCCCGGATTCAGGAGCTAATTCACTTCTGCACAGATGGTAAGGCAGAGGACTAGAGCAATGGCCACTTCGAACTGGAAAAAAATATAAAACCACAATCAAAATAAAATATATGAAGTGCGTATGTGTGTGCTTTTTGATCTTGAGGATCTTGCTGACAATTTGCTACCAATTTTGTAAAAAATATGATGGTGTAAAAGAGACAAATTACAAGATGGAAAATTAAATTACATTTTCTCATATTTTGGTTATTTTCACTTGATTTATTCCAAAATTGAAGTTTTGTACAGATGCTTTGTAATTATATGCTTTGAGAGTTTTCTTGTAAGTTTAATAGTTAAGTCATTAACATTTGTGTTTATTTTTTAAATATCAGAAACTCTGAGTTGGTCAGAAGTTGAAAGAGCCTTCAACCAGTTTTTGTTTGAGAGTATGAAGCTGACAGAGGTGGATGATAGAGGATTCCTGACAGAAACTACACTGGAGGAACCAGGGGTCATACCTTGGGACGACCCTGTCCTTTTTGCAAAAGAGCTGACAACAAAACAAATGAATAAATCAAATGATGTTAAGAAGAGCAGAGGTAAAGTTCTCTTTTCAATCTATGAAAGAATTGCTCCACCTTCCCATTTATTGTACTGCTCTTCAACAGTTCAGTACCTTCTTATGAATGTCATGTTTTTAATCATCATTAAAGAAAATCACTTTAGTATCAATTTTAATTATCATTTTCATGAAAAGAGAATGTGTGATGTATCAGTTTGCTTTTGTCTTGCAGCGAGCAGTAGAAACAGCAGCTCAGACCCAGTGCATAGCTCACAGAGAGAGGGACGCAGACGGTATTCTGACTCTAACAGCTCCGGTAATGTCTGCTCGGTTCATGTGAATATCTGTATGTTCAACCATTGCATGAAGACTGTTTAGCTAAACATACAGACAAGATTAATATGAATGTAGTATATTGTTTTGTTCCAGTCTGCAAAGTGTATATAGGATTCATAGTATAAGCTATTAATTTCTTAATTTAAGAGGTGTATTTTAGTTCAATAGTCATATTAGATTTATTTGTCCCTGAAAGTGCATGGTTCGTATTCTTGCAGTATGTTAGTGATTTGATATCTTATCAGCCTATTCCTCAAAAAGGACAATAGTCACCAATTATATCCATATGTTCCCTTTTGTGCACCCCGAAGTAATCAGAAAAAATATATTTAAAGGGAAATAAAATCCTGGATTCAGTAAAGCGGTCAGTAACGTTTCATTAACTATGGTTTGCGGTTTCAGCAAGGTTCATAAAAAGTACTATACATATGCGTGTGATTCACAAATGTGGAATTAAGCCCGTAATTTTCAGGTCAATGTAACCTTTTTGAACTGAAATGTCTCTGAAGGATAGGGAGGGAGTGAAAAGCATCTCGGACTATTCAGATTGCATGGAAGTAAATTTGACTTTAAATCACAACACATTAAAGGGAAATACTTCTAGTCCTTAAAAAAAGACCATATGTACATTTTTGTTTTTCAAGTGCACAACAACAACGGAGTCGAACCTTTACTAAGAAAACAGGTATGTTATTTTATTTAGTTCTGCTTTTATTCTCCAAATGTTATTATTTTGTCATATATGGTGAACATATTTTATTTGGTCACAATTAAACATAGATATTCAGCAGTTACTTCATATTTGGCAGAACAATGCGCAAAATACCCTTCAATGTGGAAGTCTGGCTGTGCCGGAAGAAATGCAATCTGTGTCCAATCACTTGCAGATCTAATGTGATAGATTGATTATCTGTTTAAGTGTATGACATTAATTTGCTAGGTTTATTTATACAGAATATTTTATGGACAGAATTTTTCTAACTCACAGTCTTCTGTACAATATTGATATTGAGAACTGGATTTTAGAAATCTTTATTTGCTATTCTCATAATTTGATTGCATAACATTGATATTGTTAATTCATAATACTCTGTTTTATTTGTTCAAAATAGGAATGGGAAGAAATGTGCCAATCCATCAAAATCAATACTGAGGAACTCCAAAAAACTCAACTTCGGTCTATGAGTGACTGGTATTTTGCAGAGCATTATGAACAAAATGTGTTTTTACAGGTAACAAGACCAAATCTTTTTTTTTTTTTATATTGGTAGTTTTGATATATACAATTAATATACATTTATACAATATACAAATAATATAATTATTTTGTCGTATAATATTTTTAGATCCTCCACAATTGTTACCAAACATATCAATGCACCGATATGTACCGTCGCACTCAGGATAACTCCCTTTTCCTGGTGTTTCACAACCCTATGAACAGCCAGCGACAGAGCCAGGAAAAATGGGATATGGCTCTCCATTCCAACGTTGGCTTCAGGTAAAACAGGAAATATATGGTAATGTTTCAGGTAAGATTGCACAAAGTAAAAAATAAAAAAAAAGTCTATCAGCATCCATAGCATATACTAAGGAATATCTATATATTTTGTAGCATAAGTTTTGTTTCTTTAGCTAATAGGTATTGTGTGCATTAGCATTTACAAAGCAGTTATTGTCTGACAAATACGTTTTTAAATTACTTTCATTATAGTCAAGCACTGTTTTTTATTTGTTTGTTTCTTACTATGCAATTTGACTACACAATTGAAAAAGGCATACTTTCCAATAGAAACTACCTGGAGCATGTTTCTGATTCTATTTCGGACTGGGTACGAGATGAAGAGGTGAAATGGCAAGCTTCTCTCCGGGAGAAAGAGGCAGAGAATCTGAAGATGTCACAGTGCTCCTCCTCTGATCCTTCAGAAGGGCCTAGGCCTGTCACCCCAAAGAAGAAGAGGAAATCTCCTTCCCCGAAAAAAACTGGAAGTAAGAAATAAATACAAAGAAAAATATTTTTTCACAGCTGTTTTGATTCCAAACTGCAGCAGTCCCTTAAGAGCAAGTGTCAAGATTTTGGTATTCTAGAACTAACTTTTTTATGCACTTGATAAAGGATCACCCAGCAGATCACCAAGCAAAACTGAAAGTGTTTCTGAACCTCAGTCAGCACGGGACCCATTTGTGCGTGAAGGGTCACTGAAGGTGAGTCATAAAATAAAGCAGGAATTAAGGAATTAAAGTGTTTTGCTAAGGTCAGAGAAGAGTCATCCTAGTGGATCTGAAGAGCAAACTCAATGATTTATGTGTGCTTTAATAAAACATATAGTGAACTCTTCAATTTCGTAAAAACCTTTATTTTGTTATTGTATTTTTGCTTGGCTGGCCAAATAACAAACTTATTTCAAGATGACTTATAAATAAGTAAACAGTCTTGTATTTTGGATGTAGAAAGGATCTTACCAATCATTTAAGAAGATTAATTCATCCAAACCCAAGCTTCAGACTGCAAAAAAACTACACAAGAATATACAATCTTAAGTGTTCTAACACACTCAATTCATATTGATGTTGAAAGTGTCTTGGAAATACGTCCATAAAACCTTTCAAATCCGACTTCAGTAGAGACCCCCAAAACGAATCTTACGAAAGATGATTTCTGAGACTTAATGCTGGTTTCCCTGTAAGGCCTGGAGGGAAGAGCAGGAGAAACTGAAGGAAGAGGAAGCCGCAAAGAAGGCAAAGAAAGAAAAGGGGGTAAAGAAGAAAGGAGACCGGTCAGTTTCCGCTGACAGCAAAAGAGCCCTGTCTTCTGCCAAGAAATCCCCCCCGGGTAGAATGAAAGAGGAACCCATCACAACCCCTGAACCTCCTGCAGCTAAAGTTCAGATGGCAGCAGCTTCAGTGCCACCTGAAAACAAATGCAGAGTAAGTACCCTCCTTTAGGTCAAGGAGAGGACAGGCCATTGTTCATGAAAATGTTGAATATACTTAAATATTAATATGAATTATGTTTATTACTTAAAATATGTAATAATGATACTGAAATAAGTGTGTAATATGTATGCTTTCATTGAGAAATATGTCACTTTTTATAGTTTCTTAGAGCTGATGAGTTGGAACTTCAATGAGACAGCAAATACATTTTTTCTTCATTTGAATTGTTGTTTATTCATGTTGAGATTATATGTGCCACAGACATAAACATCTGAAAATATCATTTTAAATCAATGCCTGGATGGAATTTCAGCACATTTATTACTAGTGCAGTGTCTTGTCTTTCTAGTTCACGGGCTACACTATGGGCGATGACCTGATCCAGGTTTCTGGGCAGATTCAGTCTTTCTTTCCCTCTGATGGAGGGCAGATCACAGTGCAAAGCACACATTTTGTCCAAGGTAAATTCAATATTTATTCAGCTCTGGATGCCAGTTTAATTTATCTTCAGTACGTCCATCCTAAATTCACATTTTAAACAGAGTAAGCGTATAAGTAATTTACCACACTGTATAATTGCACCCAATGCATAGTTTTTGTGGATAAACATTAGGGTTATGCATTGTTGTTCTTCCTGGTTATATTGAGGATGAGAAGCAGTCCAAGTCTATAGTATTACAGACTACTCAAGCATCTGTTATGTGGAAATGTATCAGACTGCAGCAGTTTTATGAGATCTAAAATACAAAATGTGGAATTTAAGTCACATGTTTTCCATTTCATCATCTTTAAGAAATGAAAATCAGTTCATTTACCGTGAATACTGGTTCTCATTATAATAATAGAAGGTATGGTTTGATTTGTGTTTTAATTGTATTGTGTTACAGTTACATATAATAGATGAAATAGTAACTGATCCTTTACTTGAAATGTAAGTTTATGTTCTTTTTACAGGCTCATCTCTAATTCAAGTGCGAGTGTTGAAAGACAAACATCACTTTTTCGTCCATATCACTGACCCTGTGAAAGAACTGGAGGATGAAGAATATACAGTCAAAAATGAAGTTGTCTGTGGTGAAAAAGAAGGTTAATCAATTTCCATTTGGAATTTTGTAGCTGTATAAAAGTTATATTTTATGGTTAACTTGGTTTTTATTGCCTTATGGTATTGGAATGTTTTCAAAGATTTTCTTCCAGTGCTTTATCGAACTTCAACTATTTTTCCAAAGTGACAGAATAATGTATTTAATTGTTCTTTCCCATACCTGTGAATTTTAAAAGCTTACTTTCGGAAAAGGAGATTTTTTTAACTGGAAGGAAATGAATGTTGATGTTAGTTTTTTCATATAGCATCAAATAATGTTCTTGTCAGACTGTGTAAGGGTTATATATATATAAATGGTATTTTTTTGTTTGTTTTCTGCAGAAATTAGGAAAAAGAGGAAAGGAATTAGCAAATTTGGATCATTTTCTGCTGTATTGGACAATGGAATGCATCTCTCTCTCAGCAACTACGGCCCCTCTGGCAAAGGCAGAGGTAATAATTAATTAGCAATATCAATCCCCAACATTTTTGAGTGGTCTGGGACGGGGTAGTTGGTGAGGAAGTAGCTCAAGTAGCAGGTGGTGTCTCCCAGTGAGCCAGAGCATAACCCAGTGGACACCTGGTGCAGAGTCCTGAACAGGACTGCAATGTTTTTTGGTCAGTTATAATTATGTTTATTTGTAGTCTTTTTTCCTAACACACAATACGGTATTTACTTTGTCATAGTACTGTATTTACTTTTATTATTATTATTGTACCCTTTTGTTGTAGATGAGAAAGACCCCAATTTGGCTTTGGTACTGAACATTCCTCCTGCTTCCACACCTTCTCCTACACCCTCCGCCCCCATTTCTCCCACTACCCCGAGAAAAAAGCCCAAATCCCCCCATGCCAAGTCCCCCCGTTCACCCAAAAGCTCTCGAGCCAGAGTGGCTACTTCATCTCCCCTTGTGGTAGAGGACCCCTCCAAGCAAGAGGACATACAGGTTAGAATAAACCCAGTATAGGAAATAATACAAATCTATCATGATGTTTGTTATTTAGTCAATGGTGCTCCTGATCTCTAGCTATCTTTTGATATATGCAGTTAATTGACAGTTTATTTAAATATGCAGAGATAAATGCATGATCTGCAGTCAATTATAGGGAATAGTATATGTTACTTTGCTGCA
Organism: Amia ocellicauda; assembly: GCF_036373705.1. Taxonomy (NCBI): domain Eukaryota; kingdom Metazoa; phylum Chordata; class Actinopteri; order Amiiformes; family Amiidae; genus Amia; species Amia ocellicauda. Next base: position 18,653,237 of record NC_089855.1, read on the forward strand.
GATATTTGTAAAATGTTTTCTTCATTTATTTTTTGGTAAAGGTGGACAAGAATGCCCCTTCCACAGCAGCTCATATAGAAGATAGATCTCCAGGTCCCCCTCCCTTCCAGTCTCTGAATGTATCAGCACCCAGTGGACTGGTAGTGAAGTTCCTCAGTGAAAGCTCAGCAGGTAAATTCTTCAGCCTCCCTGTGCTGCTCTCAATTTCACTTCAGTTCCCCACAGTCAAAGCTCTTCCATAGGGGTTACACTGAACACTGAAATCAAAAATGTTTTATTGTACTTATTACTTAATACTATTACTGATATTTTTATAAATGACAATTATATACATATGTAATGGTTTCATGTATGATAGTATAGCCTAGGCATTTCTTTTACTTGCTCCAGTCCTCCAAACCAAAAAATGGTCTCTTATCCATACTTATAACTTGAGCAAATATTTTTGTATTATTATCATCATTATTATTATTGTTCTGTATTCAGATTTCACAGGAGACTCCTTTCAGGACTCTCACAGGATGCTAGTGAGACAGAGATATCCCGTGACTCACAGCAGCCTCTCAAACGCCAAAAGGAAAGAGCTCTCGCTGGTGGGTGAAGTGTCCAGAGTGATTACCAGCCAAGGAACTGTGATCAAATACATGAGAGATGGATCCAGTGAGGTACCACATGTCTAAGAATTACTATATCATATTATTATTATTATTATTATTATTATTATTATTAATAATAATAATAATAATAATAATAAATTGCTTAATGTTGATGGTTTATAAAAATAGTTTCCATACAAATGTATTGATTATTTTTCTCAGGTGCTTTTTGCTGACGGCACTGTTAGCAAACGACTTGATTCACTTGATTCAGGGCCAATCTGTAAGCCCCCGCCTGCTCCTCCTCAAGTTGAACAAGAGGCTCCTGTTAAAAAGGAAGTGATAGAAAAGAAACCTGAAGGGAAAGAACCCACAGAAAAGAAAGGTAAATTTGAGTAACTAGATGCTAAGCAAAGCTAGTAAAGTCAATCAATATATGTGTGCTCAAGACCATGTGATTTATTACTGTATTGCTAATTATGGTTTAATTACCTTCTTACATTGCAGTACGTTATTTATTCAATATCAAGTCTTCAAAAGGCTAATGGGTGTTTTAAATTATTTGAGAGTGCCACTTTATATATTTACTTTCCTAGGTCGGGAAAGAGAAATGTAGCTGCTTATTGCCTGTGCTCAGTCACACGTCTCTACTCATTGGAATTAAATTATGGAATATGATTTTTGTTCTTATATTTGGTCTCCAGATGACATATTTAATTATGGTACACAAATCACAGTTCCGCTGTAACCACACATGCCTTACCTTTCATCTCAATGCCCTGTTTATTTATCAGTTTGTGTGTTGTTTTTTGTTTTTTTATGGTATCCCACATCAAGTGACATGGGGTCCTTTTTTAGATGGGAGGGAAACCTAGAATATGCCAATACTGCACAACTTGGTTTATGTATCTGTGTTTTATTTTTTAATTTACTGAGATCGAATATTTGCCATTTGGAAATAATTTCACCCTGTCATTATGCATAACCAGGCCATATTATGATTACTCTGGGCTTTTACGTCTCTTATTGCTGTTTTATACTTTTACATAACTGATGCCCAATTATGGTTGTGTAGGGAAGCTCAATCAGAAGGCAAGTGCGGTTGTAGTCAAGGCAGAGGAGGCTGAGCCCAGTGTCTTGGATCTCAAGGCTGAAGTGGAGTGCATTCCTGAAGCCCAAGTGGGAACCTGGGTCACCACAACACCATCTGGGCTCAGGGTGGCAACAAAAGGAGAAAAAAAGGTTGACACTAAACATGCTTTGGTTTACAAAGCCACAGACCCCATCAATGGATCAGTAAGTATATCACCCGCTCACAGCAATCCCCTGTGCGGTGTCTTAAAAATTACATTATGAAATATTCCTGTCATTAAAAACTGTACACTGTCACACTAAAGAAAGATCCAAGAAGACTGTTTGCATATGGTCTGAATATGTGCTTGTTGCAGTAGTTGCCATGTCAGCTGAGTTGGGTTCATTCATGAAATAAGAAAACACATATGGGTATGGTTTTAGCACTGTGCATGAAACCTGATAGTATGAGCATTGTTATTGTGTGGCCCTGATGTATCACAGGTTATGATAACCAGAGAAGATAAAGTACTCACTGTGCTGGAGAAAGATGGCACTGTCATTGTGGACCATGCAGATGGCACCAGAATAACCACCTTGTACCAAGATGTTGAAATCCCTTTGTCTGGAGACCACCAAGAGACAGGCAAGTGAAAACCGCACAGGGCACAGTATTCATGAGCACTTCAGAAGACCATGACAGTTCTTTGGATACTATCTCTGTGTGAAATTGACATTGCAAGACTTTTTCATTAAACTGTACTCCAAGTTGAGGTTGTCTTTCAAACTCTCTTTGAAACTGTATTATTTACAAAAGCCACCAAACTGGATAATATGTCAATTCAATTGCTTTCAAGATGTTTAGAAAATAATTGGACTCCTTATGTATTCGAAAAGTCAAGAATATGATATACCATGCTTTCAATAACTACTAAAATAGTCATTTCAACTTTTACTATGCATGCAAAATTGCAGGAAAGAAAGTAGAGTTATAGATGAATAGCTGTCTGCATGTGACCAGACTTATATAGACAAATAAATCTTCATATGTTTTCCCAGGAGAAAGTCCTATTACCATCACCAAAAAAGAAAAAATCATTTGGGTAGAGTGCTTGGGATTCGCCACTATGATAATAAACCAAGAAGACAACACAGTGACTGCTATTTTTGGAGATGGGACTACAGTAACAGCTAGTCCTCAAGGATCATACCAGGTGAAACATTGAAAATAGCTTAAGAGCATCAATAAATCAATGAACAGTCTCAGTGGTGGAATAACTATAGTTAATAATATCTCTTATAATGCCTAACATGAGCATAAGCTGTCAGTTTGATACCAGCTTCATTATTGAAACATGAAGAATCAATTCCTTGGTGATTTCTTCGGTAGTCAATATTTTTCCTTTTGAAGAGATATGATATTGTCCTTTTTTTGTATACCTATATGCAGTAATACTAACTGCAGAAAGAATGGGAAAGAAGTGCATGTGTGTGATACTAAGTACTGGGTCTTGATTCAGGTCATTCCATCAAGTGTGGGGTGCCTCCACTTTGACCTGGAGGGCTGTGCAGTGTACAGCTCCACACTGTGCCGTGATGTAACACTGGCCCCTGTCGGTACTAACATAGAACTGCAGCCTGGAAGCTACATTATGCGACACACCTCGGATATTATCTGTGAGGTGATGGACCCAGAGGGAAACCTCTTTCAGGTACATAATTAGATACATTGGAGAGCCGAGTAAAGTCTTTGATCTGTCTATTTTTTAATTTAATTAAAAAATTATTTAATTAATAAAAAGTCTTAATACACCTCTTCTGATTAATTTCATATCATATTTGACACCCTATGAGATCAAAAGTATCTGTATAGTTCATTTGAGAGTATGAGACAGTGCCATGCTGTTGATTTGAATGTTACTCTGGTGATATGCGTATTTGTAGGTAACAGTGGATGGAACAACCTCAGCTGTCATCTCCAACACTGAAGACAACACAGAGGAAGAAAAGCAAGGAGACAAGGAGAAAGAGAGTTCAGAACCCAGGCAGTTTCAACACGTGGCTTCTAAAGAAAACTCACCAAGGTAGGATTTTGCAAGTCAATATACTGATTTTGTTCATAATATTGTTATATATTTCTCATTTTAGTTTTTTGTCAGCAGAATTAAATCCCTACAGTAAAATTGATATTACGATTGTCCCTGTCTGTATTTCATATAGATTAGAAAAGTGCACCATGGGTTCCAGGTATTTCATGGTCCATGCAGATGGTTCTGGTACTGAACTGCTGCACTGCACAGATGTGGAAGCCATCCTGTCAGAGGCCTACTCTGACCCAGCTACAGCAGTGCTCAAGGAACCAATGCCGGAAATCTTAGGTTGGGGAGCTAATCTCTGTCTTTGAGCAAATCTAAATATCATATACAAAACTAATCATATTTTCTTGGTGGGCATCGTTTAATATCATTGGGTATGAGAATCACATTATTCGGTCAAAATATATTTCATCATAAGACTTTCTATCTTCAGGCATCCATGGAATTACAATTCTCCGGCCCTGCAAACAGGATGTGTGGTCTCGCTGGCTGAACCAGAAAGAAAGAGACAATATAATTCCTCCAAACCTTCAGTCTAGGAGATGGGACACATTTCCTTCAACAGAGGTAAGAAATTAAACAAGTTTCTATCAAAGCAGATAGCTTATGTGTTCAGATACACTGTACACCTACATAAATTAACAAATACAGTTTCTGATTGGGGTTTTCTATACACTAGCCTGGGTGTCTTCAGGGAATTCAGGGATTGCAAACATCTGATGTGGCAGTTTGGGAGAACAATGGTGGTGTATGGACCTGTGTTGTGGACTGTTCCTACCATCCTCTATTCCAGAAGAAGGTTCCCGGGCCTCCTTTCGGCAGCACCCTGGGGAAGGGTCTTTACCTGACCGAGCGCCCTGTGTCGGCTCAGCCCATGCCTGTATTAAAGTGTCCTGAGGTGCTGGAGGTTCGCCAGCTAATCCAGTATGCACCCATAAGCAGTGATCTACGGAGGAAGATGCAGATGTCCTTAAAGGTGAGCTGTATGCATTGACTAAGTGGCCATTCATAGTTCTCTAACACATATATTGTTAAATGATCCTTTACGTTACATGTATATTAGCTTCTTAAATCATGGACAATGCCAGTGACAGCATTTGCATGTCTGTTAAAGGAGTACATGGACCACATCCTGACAAAGGAGCACATAGCAGATCAGCTGCTACTGAAGGATCCCAGGACCCAGGAGGAGAGAGTTCACGCTGCAGATTTGCTCAAACTCGTCCTGGTGAGAGACGTACAGTACAAACGATAGACACTGATCTGTGTGTGATATCAGTCTGAATATCACTGTATTTTTGTCAATTTCATAAATTTGTGTGACTATATACAAATGATTAAATGTGTTGAGAGCAGGAGAGGGAAGAATCATGCCTAACACCAAGCTGCTTTGGCGGAGAAGGGAGGGAAAGATAGAATCAGTGGAAATAGAGACCTGATATCATAAGAGAGGGAGGAGAAAGAGAGTAGATTGGTTGAGCTTGAGGTAATGGGAGTGCATCTGTAAATCTGACATGTCTTCACTGATTTTAACTGTGTCTAAGCCATCCAGATACAGTTTGATATCAATTAAGAAATTCCAGAAATATAGGACATTAAGGAAGTGAAGCGGTGAGCATTCTCTGCAGAGAATTTATCATTAAAGTATTAAAGGTATGTGATGTTATTATGTAATATCAGAGTATCATTCTTTCCAATTCCTGGAAGTTTGGAATAACAAAATATAGGACAGAATCTTTTCATAAAAGTCAATAAATTATTCACCATGAACTTTTCAGTCTTTCCCTGAAGATTCAACAGACCCTGAGGAGAAGAGAGAGAAACATGGTGAGTATTACAATTGACATTGTTTATATATGTATGGTATCTAAATACATTATGCAAATACTGCTTGCACTACAATTCTAAATGTGTCCAGTTGTTAAAGTTGTTGAATTCAGGTCCTACAGCCACAGTGTATTAATGTAATGGGTGTTTTGCTTCATCTAAACTTATGTAAAACTCTTCAATTAATCCAAAATAAAAACAATAACAATAGCAATCATATCTAAATAGTTAAATTAAATATATGACATACTGTATATAGTTCGCTCTTTTTTAACTTAATCTAAAATATGTTTCTTTAATGCAGTGGATATTGCCTCCTTATATACGCAAGCCATTACTACTCCTCCCAAAACCCCCCCAGAACCTGTGCGATCACAGCGTACAGAGGAGGACATGGAAAGGGACAGGTAGGTGTTTTTATTTTTTTAATGGTTAATGTACTCAGTGGGAGCACTAACGTACCATATAATTCTCCAGAGTTCACAGAGAGAACAGTTCTAAATGATACCATTAGACCTGTGAGAGAGCACTTAAATAAATCTCTGCTCACTCTTTTCTACTGAAGCATTGTTTTTTTGTTTATAATAACAATACCAATGGATGGATCAAAATGACCTGCAGCCAATGTACAGAAACTCACATTGTAACATAAATATGTAATAATGCATAAACCTGAGAACTATATCATCTGTCATTCAAAGAAAAGGTTTATATTGTTAAATAACCCAGCCTGAATGAATCTCTTTACCCTCTATCTTCATACATGCAGCCGGACTGGAGTTGAGCAGGTATCTCAGTGGGCAGGCAGACTAGAGCAGTGCAGGTACAGCAGCCAGGAGGACAGCCATGGCAGAGAGGAAGTGTCACTGAAGTTATCATTGTGTTGCAACATGTGTACAAAACAAAACTAGTTGCATGGATTTTCTGGCATTTACCCAATGTACTGTAGTAAGAAAAGAAATGTGTTTTGGAGTTCAGTGGCATGTTATATGTAATATTTTTAAATGTAGTTTATAGCTTCGAAACAGGTGTGGGGCACATATTCTGTATTGTCTGGAATTTAAGGTCTTGTCTTGAAAATGCAGACAGGAGAGGCTCGAAGAACAGAGATGCAAAGAGGCTCTGAAGAACCGAACAATACCAGCGTATTTTAACTCTGAATTTGGCAAAGCATTCTTGCTCACCCAAGTAAGATTGTAGATGCTATTTAATTGTTTTATATATTTGTTTAATTATTAGTATTTTATTGTAGTGTTGTCTAAAGGGTGTTTCATTTAACTAATAATACTTAGAATATATTCATAATTTTGTTAATATACATTTGTACATGAATGTATTAATAATTCATAATGAAGACTTTTTTTTCTAAAACCTTAAATTACATTTTTATTTAAATAACTGTTTTGAAAGGAATTATCTTCTGTTTCTCCTGTAAGGATCTAGATATGACATTCCTGTCCAGAGAGCTCCCACCATTCCCAAAAAGAGAGACAACACAGCCTGGGAGTAAAATCCATCAAGCTCCCTCAGAACTGACCGGTAATGCTTTACTCACTTCATTATTTTTTCAGCTGATCTACATCCAGAATGTTCCAACATCTTAATTAAATGCAAGAATTGGATGTCTTAGTTACTCAAGTGGTCTTCAGTTACTGAATGAGAAGTCATGATATTTCTTTTGTGACTTATGAAGGGCACAGACCCTTGAACCCAACTCCAAGTCATGCAACAGGGAGTGACATGACTACACAAGGAAGACCAGTGAACCCAACCCCACAGGCAGCAGCAGTTCCCTATGCTTCTCCTGCATCAAGTAAGCAATGTGTATTGCATGAAAAAAGTCACTCATTGAGGCTCAGAAAATGGATCAGGATGTCTGTCCATATTCAATGTGAATTGCTTTGAGACATGACAGAACCAAGCAATTCAAACAGGGATGAAGTAATTTTTATAGTCAGATAGAAAGTGTATTTTTTCTTTTTTTTTCCAACTATTTTTATTCCTCTGTTTTTGTAACTCAGGTCTGTATCATTTAATTGCTGTTATTAAGACAAGTTGATTTTTCCCCCCATTATATTAATTCTTCTTCAACAGGTGGTACAACAAAGAATTCAGGAAATCGGCCTCACGTGTCTTCAGTTCCGCCTCACTCCATCCCTAAAGAGGGAACTGAAAGGCTTTCCCATGCCAGTGAGTTTGACGATGGCCAAACTAGGAAACTAGAGATGTGGGCCTCCCTTAAATGCAGTTATCCCTTGACGATTGGATACCAAATTACCAGGCAATATACAGGGCAATTTGATTTGCTATGCACACAATATATGTAAATGAAAAATTAAAGGAACATTATATATAATTATTATCATTAATTTATTAGCAATTTCTATCCAAACATTGTTATGCTTAGTTATAAAATCATACAATAATAAATAGCACACAGCATTAAAACACTGTAATGAATGTGATTTTTCTTTCCAGGATCAAGACCAAAGGATGTGTATACAGTGAAGAGTGCTGCCCCCCTATCTCACAGTATGCTGCTGGATGTGACTGGGGCTCCTCGTAAGGAGAAGGTCAGAATCCCTTCTGCCATCCTCAGCTGCAAGCCTGGAGGACTTCCTAATCATAAGGTATGCCATGAGACACGGTGAAGGGAGTTAGCCCAGCTCTCTCTAGTTATCACATGTAATCCACTCTCTCCTGTGCGCGGCTGTGTCCCAGTTCATTGCAGTGGAGGACCCGGTGAGGAGGAAGGTGAACACTGTGTCGGTGGCTGGCCCTCAAGCTCACGGGGTCCTGCAGTGCGCTCCCCGGGGCTTCGAGCTGTTCCCCGCAGATGTGCAGTTTGGGGTTCTGAGAGAAGGCTACACCTACTCCGTCACTGTGGCGCTGAAGAATGTCGGGATTGACTCGTGCAGGTGCAAATCCGAATGTGTTCCCAGTGGTGTCTAGAGAGCGTAACGGCCCTAAACCTTTTACAGGTTAATAATACCCACAGATTTAACCAGGCTCAGGATTCATCTGCATTTGAAGTCAAATTAGTATAAATTAAGTGTTTCATTGTGGCTTTTTACTTTGCAGACTTTTGTATTTTAGTTCATGATAATCCTTCAATCTTGCTGTGTTGCGGTGAATTTCATTTTAAACTCAAAGGAAAATATGATTTTGTCAGAAGATGCAAGTATTTTTTTTAATTGTATTTGTCAGCCCTAATATGTTTTTCAGGATATCCTCAGCCATAATATACATTTTACGTTTTACCCCGTTGTTAGAGACTGGGTACGATGGTTCGAATGGCCTCCTCTCGTTTGTAAACTTTCTGATGTTCTAGGTGAAGCACAAAACAAAAATAAACCTTGCTTACAAGAATCTCAGAATGTTTAAAATGTTTAATCTCCAAATGATGTGGCTTGAAACTCACCACAGAAATCCACATCGTGTTTGCTCCTCACAGTTGTATTTTTTTCCTCTGCTTCAATAGATTCAGTGTGATCCAGCCACCACCCTCCACAGGCCTAAGAGTTATATACACCCCTGGACCAGTACGTTTTCCTTCTTTTCCTCTGTATTTGTTTCTTAATTTTAATTTATTTGCATTCTTTGCAATCTAAAGTGCTAAAACTACTGAGTATCTTTTTTATTTTTTTAAATGAAGGTTTGAAAAATCAGTGCCATTAGCTATAGGATTATTAATTGACTGTGAATCCAGTGTGTTTGTCAGTAATATTCATTATTAACTGGATACTTCAGGTGGCTGCTGGGATGAAGACAGACCTACTCATAGAGCTGTATGCCATGGCCATTGGGCTGGAGGAGACTGAAGGAGCAGGTCACATTGCCCACCACATTCCCATCCAGACAGAGATGGAGATTCTCTATCTGCCTGTTACTGCAAATATCCTTGAGTCCCAGAAAATTAAATAATAATAACGTTATGTACACTGAACACAATCTATATATCTTTCTTCTACTCAGGACTGCTTACAACACTGGACTTGAACCTTAGAAACCCTATGTGAATGTTGTATTGCACATATGTAAGAAGTGTGTATTTCCACAGGTAAATATTTAATTTTCAAATACATGAAGGACAACTTCCTTAATTGAACTCTTACCAGTTCTCACTGAACAGTTGTTTGAAAGCAGCACAAAAGACTTTCCCCAGGGCAAGACAGGAGCAAGAGTGCGACTCGTCTCAACCACCCCCTCCTCCAGACGAGGAATCATACGGCCTCACAAACTAGGTACAGCAGCTCAGTGCAGATCGCTCTGTTTAAGGCAGAGTACATACGTGGAGATATCTCAGCACCTTCATTTGTTACACTGTGTCTCATAAGGGGGAGGTATTTTCTAATTCACCAGAAATGAATTGCTAAAAAAAATGTTTATATCTCTCTAGAGCAGCTGGGCACTTCGTCAACAGTCTGGTTTCAGCCTGATCCATTACATAAATATAATAATAATAGTAATAGTGTCAAGTGCAAGTGATATACAGGGAAAGCCCAAAAGATATTTAAGATTTGAAAATAACAGTCACAATACAAAAGACTGTCTTTGCTACTGTGTGTTTTAATAAACCTTTATATATGTACAGTACTAATTGCACTAATTGTACTAATTGTTGTTGTACTTAGAAATGTACATTGTCATTTTTTTCCTTCTGATTTCTCTTGCAGATTTAGATCATACCTTTGTGACACAGGCCTCTTGAAGTCCACCCTACACTGCTACAATTCTCCCCCAAAATGACTTTCTTCATCCTGTTTGTGCTAAATGACCCAAAAACATGTTGTGCATTGTTCACGCTTCCAATTAATATGTTTGAAATTACTTTTAGTGTTAATAAAAAATAAAAAAATAATAAAATATCCATTGCCTTGCTTTTCAATTAATCTTGCTCTTAATGTTGTGGTGATCAGCTTATTGTTTCTAAGTCATACAACTTTATAATAGAGAGAGAGAATTGAAAATGTTGCATATTTAAATATTAAAAAGATATTTGAATTTAATTTAGAGACTATATTTATGGTGATAGCTCAGAACGAAGAAAAAAAAGACATTTGTTTAAGGTTACACATTTAAAAAGGGCAAAACAAGACTTTCTATCCTAATTATCATGTAGAATTGAGTTTCCAGCATTTCTGTCAGTCCTTTAGCCACGGCCTTGTTTCCATTACAGTGGACATAACATTGTAGCTTGTACTTTTTTGCTTTTGTAGAAGTTAACCCCCCCCCACCATATCATCAAGTTCCTTTTATTGGCTGTTTAACAACCAATCAATTGGCAGTATAGCTCATGTTGTAATTTGAAAAAAAATTGAGGCATTACAGGACTCCACCCCACACGTCAAAGTAAAGAAAATGTTTGCATGTTTTATTCACATTTATAGATATTGGTTGCAAGATTTAATAGTTTTAATAAAATATTTAAAGATGGAACGAATTAATTAAACTTTAATATTGGATGTTTGATTACAAGTTTTTATACAGGATATTTTCAAATATTGCCATCCACTACATTGGATAGTATGTCAGAAACCTTGTTATTGCACTCAGTTCTCCAGTATTGATGAATTACCTTACTACTAATATAAAAACAGTACATCAGAACAAGAAAATTAGTTGATAATAACAATACAATAAAATATAAAATAAAATAATCATAAATAATACAATAAGGAATAAAAAAGCCCACACTGTAACAAAACTATACTGCAGTCTATTGACCTCACACTGTACAGTAACTACAGTGCAGTCTAAATATCTCGCACTGTGCAGTACCTATTCTGTAGTCTAATGAGCTCATACTCTACAGTAACTATATTGTAATGATCTCAAACTGTACAGTAACTATAGTGTAGTCTAATGACATTACACTGTACGGTACCTATAGTGCAGTATAGTAATCTCACATTGTGCAGTACCTATTCTGCAGTCTAATGATGTCACACTGTACAGTAAGTATTCTGCAGTCTGATTACCTCACACTCTACAGGAACTACAGTGCAGTCTGATGATCTCACACTGTACAGTAAAAATTGTAGTCTAATGATGTCACACTGTACAGTAACTATAGTGCAGTCTGATGACCTCACACTGTACAGTAACTGTAGTGCAGTCTGATGACCTCACACTGAACAGTAACTATAGTGCAGTGTGATGATCTCATACTACCTCAATACTTTACAGTAAATATAGTGCAGTCTAATGATATCACAATGTACAGTAACTATAGTGCAGTCTGATGACCTCACACTGTACAGTAAATATAGTGCAGTCTAATGACCTCACACTGTACAGTAAGTATAGTGCAGTCTGATGATATCACACTGTACAGTAAGAATTCTGCAGTCAAATGACCTCACACTGTACAGTAACTATAGTGCAGTATAATGACCTTACACTGTACAGTAAATATGGTGCAGTCTAATGACCTCACACTGTACAGTAAGAATTCTGCAGTATAATGACCTCACACTGTACAGTAAATATAGTGCAGTCTAATGACCTCACACTGTACAGTAAATATAGTGCAGTCTAATGATCTCACACTGTACAGTAAGAATTCTGCAGTATAATGACCTTACACTGTACAGTAAATATAGTGCAGTCTAATGACCTCACACTGTACAGTAAGAATTCTGCAGTCAAATGACCTCACACTGTACAGTAACTATAGTGCAGTATAATGACCTTACACTGTACAGTAAATATAGTGCAGTCTAATGACCTCACACTGTACAGTAAGAATTCTGCAGTCAAATGACCTCACACTGTACAGTAAATATAGTGCAGTATAATGACCTCACACTGTACAGTAAGAATTCTGCAGTATAATGACCTCACACTGTACAGTAAATATAGTGCAGTCTAATGACCTCACACTGTACAGTAAGAATTCTGCAGTCAAATGACCTCACACTGTACAGTAAATATAGTGCAGTATAATGACCTCACACTGTACAGTAAATATAGTGCAGTATAATGACCTCACACTGTACAGTAAATATAGTGCAGTCTAATGATCTCACACTGTTCCAAAACTTTAGTGCAGTCTGATGACCTCACACTGTACAGTAATTATAGTGCAGTATGAGGACCTCACACTGTACAGTAATTATAGTGCAGTATGAGGACCTCACACTGTACAGTAACTATAATGCAGTCTATTGACCTCACATTGTTTAGTAACTATAATGCTATATATGATGCTATCATATGATATTGGTATTTGTATCTTAAAACTGTGTGGACCCGATGTGCATTCAAATGGACAAAATGTTGAACATCTAATTAAAACATCCAAAACATTTTATTTATTCAGTCTCATTTCTGCTTGCTTTAAAGATAAGAAAGGGGCATTGTTATATTTTTCAAAACCTTGGAACATAATTCAGGTCTGAAGGGTAAGCAACAACCTAAAATACAGACGTGCAGAACTGACTAAAACTACAAATCCCAGAAGGCATTGCGAAGGAATCCCGAGTCCCAAGATCCCCCGCTCCTCGTTTTCACAACAGCCAGCCAACATGGCTTCTCACGGGGGGCCGGGGCAGTTCCCTCTGTGCAGCCGCGACTTCCCCTCGGCTCTGCAGCGCGGTTTCCAGGAGCTGTGGCAGGCCCAGTGCCTTTGCGACATTCGTCTGTCTGCTGGAAATGAGACCTTTTCGGCGCACAGGTCGGTCCTAGCCGCAGCAAGTTATTATTTCAGAATAATGTTTACAACGGACATGAGGGAGAAACACATGGACTCGGTAGAGCTAAAAGGGGTCTCTGCAGCGGGTCTGAAATGTGCCTTGGATTTTATTTACACGTCCCACCTGAGCGCAGACTTTGAGAGCCTGGAGGACGTGCTGCTCACCTCCACCCACCTGCAGATCCCGCATCTCACGCAGTGCTGCGCCGAGCTGCTGCAGCAGTCCCTGAGGGTGGACAATTTCAGCGACATCCTGTGCCTGTCCGATAAATACGACCTGGTCTCTTTAAAATTGCAGTGTTTCTCGTTCATTTCACAAAACCTAGATGTGATTTTGGAAACGGCCCAGACCTCTCTGTTGCAGGTGGACGGGGACGCCGTTTTGGGTGTTTTGGAGAGAGATGACGTCAGTCCGCAGGTCAGCGAGAGAGCCATCCTGGAGCTGTCGCTGAAATGGTTAAATTACGACCTGGACAACAGGCTGCCCTACCTGGAAGACCTGATGAAAGAAGTCCGCTTGGGTCTGATCTTCCCTCCAGAGTGCTTGTCCGAGGATGACTTCAGAGACTCTGTGGAGCTGGTGAAGGCTGTCCCAAAGGGTGACACGTACATTCAGATGATGTCTAAAGAAGATCTTCGGTTTCAGATTGACAGTCCATATCAGAAGTGGTTCAAAATAAGGTCATCGCGAAAAGGGGTGCTGGCAACTTGTGGTAAAACCACAGGCAGCCAAGAGTGCAGGGAGATACTGGTACTGTGCTTGTCTATGCTTTATGTAAACCAGGGGTGTCAAACTCCAGTCCTGGGGGGCTGCAGTGTCCTCTGATTTTTGTTCCAACCGGAGATCCCAGTTACTTAATTAATGTCATTATTTACTCATGTAGGTTTATCTAGAACTTTATTGTTATAGCCAATACATTACAATTTTGTTGATGAACCCACAGAACATTTCAGAGTCTGGAGAGTGAATTGTTTTAGAGCAATTAAGGTGCCAAGAGCTGGTCTGGAACAAAACCCAGCAGACATTGCAGCCCCCCAGGACTGGAGTCTGACACCCCTGATGTAAATGGTCACCCTGCGTTTTGTGTGGTGTATTGAGCAGCTGCTGCATTATATTATGAACTACATTGAGAGAAAAAAGTATTTGATCCCCTGCTGATTTTGTGCGTTTGCCCACTGACAAAGAAATGATCAGTCTATAATTTTAATGGTAGGTGTATTTTAACAGTGAGAGACAGAATAACAACAAAAAAATCAAGAAAAACACATTTCAAAAAAGTTATACATTGATTTGCATGTTAATGAGGGAAATAAGTATTTGACCCCTTCGAATTAGTACTTGGTGGCAAAACCCTTGTTGGCAATCGCAGAGGTCAGACGTTTCTTGTAGTTGGCCACCAGGTTTGCACACATCTCAGGAGGGATTTTGTCCCACTCCTCTTTGCAGATCCTCTCCAAGTCATTAACGTTTCGAAGCTGACGTTTGGCAACTCGAACCTTCAGCTCCCTCCACAGATTTTCTATGGGATTAAGGTCTGGAGATTGGCTAGTCCACTCCAGGACCTTAATGTGCTTCTTCTTGAGCCACTCCTTTGTTGCCTTGGCTGTGTGTTTTGGGTCATTGTCATGCTGGAATACCCATCCACGACCCATTTTCAATGCCCTGGCTGAGGGAAGGAGGTTCTCACCCAAGATTTGATGGTACATGGCCCCGTCCATCGTCCCTTTGATGCGGTGCAGTTGTCCTGTCCCCTTAGCAGAAAAACACCCCTAAAGCATAATGTTTCCAGCTCCATGTTTGACGGTGGGGATGGTGTTCTTGGGGTCATTCCTCCTCCTCCAAACATGGTGAGTTGAGTTGATGCCAAAGAGCTCAATTTTGGTCTCATCTGACCACAACACTTTCACCCAGTTCTCCTCTGAATCATTCAGATGTTCATTGGCAAACTTCAGACGGGCCTGTACATGTGCTTTCTTGAGCAGGGGGACCTTGTGGGCGCTGCAGGATTTCAGTCCTTTACGGCGTAGTGTGTTACCAATTGTTTTCTTGGTGACTATGGTCCCAGCTGCCTTGAGATCATTAACAAGATCCTCCCGTGTAGTTCTGGGCTGATTCCTCACCGTTCTCATGATCATTGAAACTCCACGAGGTGAGATCTTGCATGGAGCCCCAGACCGAGGGAGACTGACAGTTATTTTGTGTTTCTTCCATTTGCGAATAATCGCACCAACTGTTGTCACCTTCTCACCAAGCTGCTTGGCGATGGTCTTGTAGCCCATTCCAGCCTTGTGTAGGTCTACAATCTTGTCCCTGACATCCTTGGACAGCTCTTTGGTCTTGGCCATGGTGGAGAGTTTGGAATCTGATTGATTGATTGCTTCTGTGGACAGGTGTCTTTTATACAGGTAACGAGCTGAGATTAGGAGCACTCCCTTTAAGAGAGAGGTCCTAATCTCAGCTCGTTACCTGTATAAAAGACACCTGGGAGCCAGAAATCTTGCTGATTGATAGGGGATCAAATACTTATTTCCCTCATTAACATGCAAATCAATGTATAACTTTTTTGAAATGTGTTTTTCTGGATTTTATTGTTGTTATTCTGTCTCTCACTGTTAAAATACACCTACCATTAAAATTATAGACTGATCATTTCTTTGTCAGTGGGCAAACGTACAAAATCAGCAGGGGATCAAATACTTTTTTCCCCTCACTGTATATCATCTCAAATTTAGTAAGTTAAGAGGAAGTCTTTAATTTACTGGCCATTCCTCCTTCTCCACCTACCTGGACTTTGAGATTAAGAAGCATACACAAGCATCTGGAAGTTGTATACTGTGGTTGGGGCTTAATAATGGTGCGTTTGTGTTACAGGTATTGAGTGGGGGTGAGCACCTGAAACCGGGTTCATGGAAAACGGTTACTCGTGTGGAGGGGATGTATAATCATTGTGCTGTAGTGCTCAATGACTACCTATATATCATAGGTAAGATGTGAAAACAATGAGCTCAATTGAAGGTTGGTTTTGCATGCATTTATTGTTGTACCTTTCTTATCATATTTCTTATCACATGTGTGGTCCAGTGTGTCAGTATGTTGTGTACACATGGTGTGTCCTGTACAGTAGGTGTTTGTTTGCTTTCCAGGGGGACAAAATTCCTGGTTCAACAGCAGCCACGAAGAAGAGGCCACCGCTTCAGTGCGGCGATATGACCCTCGCTTTGACAAGTGGACTCGCCTTGCAGACATGAATGTACGTTAGACAAAGGCAGCCATTAGCTGGCAGCAGAGGTGTTCGCTATAAAGAATTCGCCCCTTTTGACATGTGTGGGCACAAACAAATGGGCCGATTCCGTCAGGTACAGCTGTAGCCATTGCTGATCTTTCCAGGTTCGTCGTCGTCGTTTCCACTGCAGTGCCATGGGGGGTCGTATCTATGCTGTCGGAGGAAGAGGGGAAGGTGGCATCCTGTGCTCTGCAGAGTGTTACAGCCCTGCTGATGATGAGTGGACCCATATCCGAGCCTTGCCCTGCCCACTGTCCAGCCACGCCGGCGCGGTGCACGGCAATAAGCTGTATGTCTGCGGTGAGACTCTAGAGTTAAAACATTGCATGGAGCTTTTCACAGAGGGCTCGCTGATGTTTGCATCCATTGTTGGAGGTCATTTTTTATTTCTGCATTTACCATCATGGGCAAGCAAATCTGTGTGTAATTTCTGTTTGTGGGAGGTATTGAAATTAACATCTGTTGTACACTTGGCAAGTCCAAGGTAAATAACATACAGATCTCCTGTCAGTGCAGTTTTAAGACATGTGCATTTGTGCACAGGTTTCTAAGTGCTAGCCCTGTGTGAGCTGTTGGTGTCTGAATCTTTATCTGATAAAATATCTTTTAGAAGGTACAGTGGAACAGTATGTTCATTCACCAGCATTTGATCATATGGATTTCAAGTCTGGCTTTGGTACAAGCAAGATGAATGTTGTTCTGTCAGCTCAGTCCCCAGCACACATCTCAACCACACAGTTTGGCATTTTTTCCACAGTAAATCATTTTACTTGGCAATGGTCCAGGACTGCATAGATCTTTATTTCTTTCAAGGTAGAACTGAATTGAACATGAATACCTCTAAGTGGGTGCCGTCCTGAGCCTTGATTGCAATGTGGCAGTTAACCTTTGACTGACATATTTTAAGCAACTATAAAAAAACATTTATAAAATGCAGTTTCGGACCTGTATCTTCAGTTCCTGTGTGCTCACTGGTGGCCGTGTGTGCTGGTATTGCAGGGGGCTCCTCGGGGGAGGTCTTCTCTGACTCAGTGTACGGGTATTGTCAAGAGCTGGACGAGTGGACAACCCTGCCCCCTCTGCGGTATGCCAGGGGCTTCCACAGCATGATCTGCATAGAGGACAACATCTACGTCATGGGTGAGTGTGGAAAGGCCAGTCTCTTGTTACTCCACTGCCTACACCCTGGCCATTCCTTGTAGAGAGTGCTTTTCAATAGGTGTCTCACTTTCTCTACTTTCCCTGATGTGTAATACCTTTGAGTGCTGTTTTGTTAACCATCGTGCCTGTGTGCTCAGGTGGCGTCCTGATCAGCAGAACCCAGGCCCAGAGGCGCTCCTACTCTGACGTCCTCGTGACAGAGCGTTACTGCCCCATCTCGAACCAGTGGACGGAGCTCAGCCCTCTTCCTGTGGGTCACAGCCAACATGGGTGTGCTGCCCGGGGTTCCTACATCTATATCATTGGGGGCTTCTCCTGGACAGAGGAGGGCTTCCTCAGCAGTGTCCACGTGTATAACATCGAGACAGACACCTGGAGCACGGGCCCTACACTGCCACGGCCCCTGGTCGGGGTTTCCAGTGGGACTCTTACCCTCCCTCACCATCTGTGTCAGAAGAGAGGAGTCACAGAGCCTCCATAAAACACTAATATCAGAATACAGAGACCGCTTCTGTGTCCAAACAGTGTGCAGTCCCCACAGTCTTCAATATCACATTGTTTTTCTCCAACTACACTTGAACATCACTAAGGTATGGCTGCCCACCACATTAACAACATAAGCAAAGAACCCTTCCACTGTTACAAGAGAATATTGATAAGACACTTAAAAAAAGAGAGCCAAAATGTGTTCAATTTCTCCAGTGATAAATACGTAAGTACTTACTTTCCAGCTTAAAAATAATTGTGCACTTATTTAACTGCTTAGCACAGTAGAACGGGGAAGAACAAAGTAACAATGCAAGATTTGTAAGTAAAGTAGGTACCTTAATTCCTATTAATGATTCCGATCTTATCCTTATCCGTATTACCATATCCCATTTTGTCTTTCATTCATTGTCCTTACAGCACAGCCAATTAATTTCAGTTGAAGTGAAAAAATGTACCTATACGTACTGCTGAACCTAAACTTTTTTTTCTCAAATTGTCAGTTTAGTTAAGAATTTGATACAAATGTGTTACATTGTTATAGACTCATTTGGCTTTTGATGGAATGGAGTAGGATAGATTTGTTCTGGACTGAAATCCATTCCAGACTAACAAACCAAGAAACATATTGGCCAAGTTAAAAGATCTCTCTTTCGAAAGCTGATGGAAACTTACTGCATTCCTCCTGGCCACTGTATCTACTGTTAATGTATGTTATGAGAGTGTTGTTTTTTTGCTGCACTGGAAGGCTGATGTCACCAGGTTTGGTTCGAGCTGAAGCACATGAAAGTTTGACCTTGTGTAGTCTTAATGTGCTGCTAGACTGCCAACATTTTTATTTAACATACAGTAAAGACTGCAATAACAAATCTTATAATTTAATATTTAAAATATCATGCATTGTATAATATGTTCAACATGTGCAATCATTAAATTTATGTCTGAAAAGAGGCTGTAACGCTGCTGTATTTATATATAAAGAAACATTTTCAGGTATGTTTACTCATTTTATTTATAATTATTTTCAGCTGTTAGGTCACATCCTTATGGACTTGTACAGATACAGAAACAGGCTATTTTTTATTATAGATAAAAAAAGTCAGGTCCTGGAAGGGACAGTGTCTTATTGTTCAGTTCAGGAAACTACGAGAATGGCTCGCTCCCGCTTCTTTCTCTTTCTCTTCTTTTCCGTGAACCGATCTGTGGCATCAGCAAAGAAAGTCACATCTTCCTTGTCTTCAATCTCTCGCTGTAAAAACTTCAGCCCTGCCAGGTTAAATCCAAGAACGTCCTGGAAGAAAAACAGGAGTCAGACAGCAGGTTTGTTTAAAGTTGTGGACAAAGACAACATTACTGGTATGCAGTACATCCCTCTTTGGTGTAAACACAGTCATTTCACTTCAATCAGCTTTTGTATTTAATGCAAAATAGTTTGCTCATGGCAACAGTAATGTAGCTAGAACCTGTTTCTGCAGATCCAGTTTTCACAGGATGTTCAGAAACAGAAAACCTTATTAATAAGATCTGGCACAGGAATTGTTGTTTTGGTTTTGTCCATCAACGTGAGGAAAAAAATGTAAATCGCATTTAACTATTTTCATAATTCTAATTCAATGATATATACAGCAAAAATATTGTAATCAGCAAAGAAATTCAATTGACATAACTGCAGCAAGTACTGAGGAATTGGTTTTCAGGATCATGTGGAACAAGAACTCACCCTAATCTGCTCCACTTTAGAGATGGTGTTAGTCCTCAGGCTGTTGATCACGTTCAGGAGCAGATGATTGCTTGTGATTCGTCCAAAGTGTATCCTGAAGAAAGATGGCCCGTGAATGAGATCAGTATATATAGAGACTTAAACCAATTAACATTGCTGTTAAGGTAAACAGACAAATGCCATGTGCCACTATTATAAATACACTTCCTCACAGCTTGTTCTTAATACACAAAACAGAAACCTTTTTAAATGAATCTTGATGACAAGAGCAGCTAAAACATGACCTTCACATATAATGAAATCCTGGCCTATACTGTGTGCAGATTCCAGTCCTTATAAAGCCGCTCATTCAACTTGGACATGGCACAGACACCAACCCATCCATGTTCCTCCTGAGCTGAGCTCTTGACCAAGCGCTGACAAACACAAAGCCCGAGCAGCCTGCTGTGTACCTGAGCAGGAAGAAGAGGCAGCGACAAATGAGCTCCACCTGCAGCCCACCGCAGATGAACTCGTTGAACAGCCGGAGGAGGTCAGGTATGTAGGAGAACGGCAAGACCAGCAGGGACTCCTCCAGTTCACTGAGAGCAAATAGAGAGGGAATATGAGAGGAAACCAGTGAGACGTGATTCAGATGTACATATATCTGATGTATTTTTAATGATGTGAGAAGCTCAAACTTTTCCTACCTGGATTTGACTTTCCTGATGACATCTAAGACATACTGAGAGGGCTGCAAGGCAGGAAATCCAAAAGTGAAAAAGTACATCGACACCTTATTGAATCTTCTACCCAATTGTATAGAGGATATACAACAGCCATGTATTTCTCTAAACCAATCATTCAAACAGGCACAGAGGTATACAGTACATCTTGTTCAAGACTTTTTCAATTCATATTCTGCAATAAGAACAGTGTGGTCAATTAAATGTGCAGCAATGCATATGCTCATCAGAATATATTCACCATTAATCAAAACGAGACCCCAGCCTCCTGACAATCATCAGGAGAGATGTAGATTAATTTAAAAGATGCGTGACTTCACAGTGAGGTCAGGACTTTACGTACCGAAATGTTTCCGAAGGCCACTAGGATGGGACTCATTTTAGGTGGTGGTAGCTTAAAAAAGAAAAGAAAAATAAATTAATAACATCTCTTGTAGTATTCATAAGTGCAGAAACAGACCCTGAAGTCCACAGCGTTAATGCTAGCTCTGCTAACACTCGGGACAGGCCAGGCAAATGAAATAAAGTCCTACCTTCTTGCCTGCTGCCTCACAGGCTGCCTCGTGCTCCTGCAGCTTCTTGCTCTCGTCCCTGTAGAGCTCCAGGGCCTCCATGATGCGCTCTGCCTGTGGAGACAGACAGGACAGCCCCGTGTCACGGCCTGGAGTCTTACTGCACATCACTCTTCTTAATTAATGCTAACTCATACCTAAGCGCAAGTCCTATAACTGTGTACTGAGATCCAGACAATTAGTAGTCCAGATTACGATTTTACTAACATTGAGTACATTAAGGTTTCCATCCTTGAATCAGATGATCTGTGATTTATACACGCAGCTCCCTTCTACCAGGAACTGGACAGCAAGTTAGAGGTCTTATCAGACAGGAAGATTTGGGAGTTGAATACAAAATAAAAAAGCAGTCTAGTTGGTTAGTCGTTAGACTCACAGCTTTGACAGTTTCAATGGTCTTCTTCCCCGCCAGTGCCGCCTCCCCTGCGGTCTCCCCTGGAACCTGAGGAGGAAACAGACAGCAACAAGAGTGAGACGGACAAGACCCTCCTCACGAATATAATGGAGAAGAATCACAATGAAAGTAGAATCAGAGTCTTACCACTGGCTCATCACCTTTGGCCAGGCTTTCCTCAAATTCCGCCTCTCGTTCCTTGAAAACAGAAAACACAGGAACACGGTCAGATATTTGCTTTGTTCGTCCCCCTATGTGCCCTTTTGGTTCCCATTAGATTTGATTCCCTTGACTTCATACCATTTCTTTCTCTTCTTCCAAGATGATGGGCTCCCTAGTTCTCTCCCACAGACGCAGGGATTTGTCGTGGGACGATGACACAATGTGATCTCCACTGGGGCTCACAGCCAAGCACCACACCTCTCGATGATGGCCCTGCGCATAGAAGAGACACTAAATCAATCAAGCAGGTGACATGAGGCCAGGGCATGGGCTGGGAGGAAACTCTTCCAGGCTGGCTCTCGTTACACTTATTCAACTAAGCTATTAAAATATTCACATGAACAGAAAACAAAGCACTGTTTGTTGTGTGGAATAAGATGCTGATAGCCTCATATTTACCTCCAGGGTCTGGATGTGCTCAAACTTGTCAGCGTCCCACTGTTTGATCTTCTTGTCCTTCCCGGCTGTGAAAAACAGATGAGTTTTGGGTACGAACTGCAGGAACATGACACTGCAAGACAAAATCAACATCAGGTCACTGAACAGTGTGAATAATGCCACACTACACCGATACTCTCAGCAAGACATAAATTAATAACTTGATAGTTGAGTGGATAGCATCTGTGATTTATTTCCCCGTGTGTCAATATTTCTGTATCAAATCTTAATTTTGTGATCTTACCTGTCATCATGAGCAAAGAGTGACCTGTGACAATCTCCAAAGTCCAGACCCCAAATCTTCACATTCCTGTCAGCGGAGCCCGTGGCTATGAGTGTGCTGTCCTGCAAAGACAGTTACCAAATAGTTCAAATTCAATGCCAAACCTTTTGAACTGGAGTTCATTAGACCAGATTTTCTCAAAGGCGGCAGCACTTACATGAGAAATATCCAGGCACAGTACTGGCAGCTTGTGTCCATACAGAGACAGGAAAAACTGAAAGAAATACAAAACATAAACTTAAGTACTGACAAGTAATTTGAGTTCAAATATATTCAAAGAATCCACCACCATTCATCTGAAGAGGGTTGCAGCAAATTAAGATAAAATAAATGCAATAGTGAGTTGACTGAGCTGGGGACAAATATCTGAGATATCTTGACTAAAGAACCTGTGGCCAGTTGCATAAAACAGCTGAAAATTGTCCCCTAGTTTTCCACCTAGGTTTCCCATGAGTTGAAGAGTTAATATCAATACTGCAGGTAAAGCAGATGTATTAAACAGTTCAGTCTACCTTGAGGGTGTCTGTGTAGAAGACTTTGACAGTGCAGTCAAGCAGCGACACAGCAAGCAGCCTCTGGTCCGGGCTGTAGCGCACACACAGCACGTCCTCGTCCAGCTGCAGCGTGCGAACGTGATTGACTGTCAGCCTCCTGACAACACACACAGGAGTCAGGACACTGTCACTGAGGACAAGCACTGATTTACGATTTTATGCTACCAATAATGTGACTTTCAGGACACAGTCCTCTTCGAGAATTCTAGCAGAAGGCAGTGAATGGATACAATTATTTAAGGACATGCATTTTGTTTTCACATTTAAGTTAAACAGCAAATAACAAACCTGAATGTCATTTCTCATGCGGGATTTAAAGGGTATGGTTTGGGAAATGCAATTGCTGCTTACTTGTTTGATCCGGAGTTCTCGTCCTTGACCAGCTCAAATTCCCAGAACTTCACAGTCTTGTCGGCACCTCCAGTCATAATCCCTCTCTGTAGGAGAACACAAACACATGCACACAGTGAACCCCTGTAAGGGCTGGACAAAATCTTGCACATAAGGCAAAGATGTGCGTAATTAAGAAAGATCAGTTAGGATATTAAATAAATAATACAAATTGTCCAAAAACCTCATGAAGATTCAACCCCTTGGTTTTATTTTTCCCTTTCATACACTAAAGCACCTCTATAATTATACACATACAAATAATAAATTAGACATTTCTTTCTTTTAGGAAATCATATGAAAGCTAAGGTCTGTAATAAGCATTTTAAAAATAAACACATAAACCTTTAGTAATGAGGAGTTTGATTTGGCTAAAACCTAGCAAACAGAGGCCTCTTCTAGGGAGCTTTCTTAAGACAATGTAAATCCAAACCTGATCTGGAGAAAGACAGATGGACCACAATGCTCCCTCGTGTGCGTCAGTGGTCTCCAAAAGGCTGCCGGACGCCAGGTCAAAAATCTGGATCTTCCCACTCTGAGGACAGAAGGACAGACAGGGGTTACACAATGAGCCTAGCAGGTGGTGGATTCAGAATTAGGACAATTTGACAGAGAGAGTTCAGTATTATCACAAAGGCACGACCTAAACCCATAATGTACTTTAATCTTTTTGGATCTCCACAAGACGCACCTTGGTTCCTATGATGACCTGTCTGTCTCCAGGGACAAAGAGGGAGCATAGGGCGTATTCACAGGCCATCGTACGGATCACCTGCAGAGTTGATCTGAAGAAAACAAAGGAAAAAGATAACCATGCTGACTAGATTACGTCAATCAGCAATTTCACATCTCCTACTCCCTGTATAAGATAATTTTAGCATAATGTAACCGTACTATTAAAGCTTCAGTCCTTTTAAGTTAGTTTTACCACTCCTATGCTCTTCTTCTCATGCTTGGATCTTAATATTTTTTAATTAAACAATGTGATACAGTTCTACTAATCATCTTATATACAATTTAACAATTGATTTTCCTACACCAGTTACTTAATGGCATCACAGTTCCGCTTTAATATGATATGTTGTCTGTGCAGGATGAAATGCCCAAGAAAATCAACTCCTTAGACGTATGACGGAAATATCAAAACTCTAATTAATGAAACTGTTTTCCTAAGATTCTCCTCTTTAAGCCTCACAACCTTGCGATTCTTATTTCTAAAAGTGATCTTGAATGTGAACACCATCCACCCCTGACAGACAGGCCCACCTGTTCCAGACTTTGACGGTCTCTGCCGAGCCGGACAGGATGGCGATGTTGTCGGAGCTGAAGGCGAGGGTGCGAACGTCGGTGCGATGGCCACTCAGAGTCAGCCGGGCAGTCTTGGTGCCCTCGGGATTCTTCTGTGTGGTGCGGAGGGAATAGCACTCCACCGTGTTGTTCTGGAGGAGCAGAGATACCTTCAGCTCTCCGCTTGGGAACAGAAAGCAGTCCAGGGATCTGCAGGAACAGGTAAAACTCTGATATCATAAAAGCTGTCAGAAGAGTTACATGCAAACAGTTACCAGGAAGAGCCACAAATAAACAAACAAAAAGTATGACAACCAGGAGAAAAACAGGGATTATCTCTACCTGCAGTGTCCGAACTGACCTGATTTTGTCAGAAGCCTTGACTTTAGTGAGTCTCTGGATCTCATCTCCCAGTTTCATCTCCACCACTGGCTCCTCATCAACCACCCCATCCTGAGACCTACAGACAGTTAAATCAGTTACTCTCCAGTGTCCACAGTCTTAATGCAACATTCCTACTTTCATTAATAAATTATTCCAAAATAAATGTTAACCACTTTTTAGTACTCTCATTGGTGTAACCTGAATTCTCCTGAACTCTTGAATAAAATGTCAAGCCAACTAAACCACCTTTCTCTTCTGCATTTCTTAACCTTGAAGTTTCACTGAAGTTAGATTGACTATATTCATTCCCTAAACATTTTTATATTTTTTCAGGAAAAACTATGCAAGAGAAAGAGAGGATTTTCTATTTTCTATGGTTTCATTTATTGTATGAATTATATAAACAAGTACCCAAGTGACCTTTAATTAATATCACCTAGCCTGTAAAGGGTGTAGAAGGGATTAAGTAAAATATACAGAAAGGTTTAATCCATTTTAATCTGCTTTAAAGCTTTCTAGCATAAAAAAAAATATATATATTAAAACAGCCTGTTATTTCTCTGCAACTTACTTGGCCTTTTTCTTTGCTTTCTTCAGTTTCTTCTCTCTACACTTCTGTACCTCATCTTGGGAGAGGACACTGAATACCTCCAGAATGGCATCTGTTCCCTGGGGAAACGCAGGCAATATCCTCTCAGCTCACTCACCGTTAAAACTTAACAGAGGCTTCCAATTCTCACAGTAACACGCCAAAATGGTCTCACAATTCATGGAATAATCGTCCTTGTTTTTTAGATTTTTAAGAAGATTAAGCGAACACCACCAACAGCAACCACAGCACAAAACAATCAGTCCATCAGTCTAGCTGACGTAAGCGAATAGAGGATTTAGTCCTCTCGGAGCAGGGTCTAACAAACATGCCTGGATGAGATTGTACTTACGTGACAAGCTAACACTTTGGATTTCAGATCTGTGGTCATGGACACAACCCTGTCTCTCCCTTCTCGTAGGATGGAGCCTGCTTTCTGACAGCTCAGGATTCGCTGAAAGATCATAAAGAAATATTGATGATATCACTGCCACCTAGTCTGTTGAAAAAGAGATTTCAAATATGAAATACGAATGTTTAAATACAGCGCAGAGTATCCTGTGCTCGTACCTCCTCAGGGTTCTCATCAAGATCCTCCTCCTGGTCTTCAGGTTCATCCAGCAACCCTTTCACCTTCTTCACCTCTGGCTCCCCCACTTCTTTGTTCTGAATCGGAAAAACATGACAACATCAGTCTGACACGCTCCAGTGCCAATGCTTTAACCACTCGTATCCCGTACTATCACAAACGCCTTTCCTTTATAAAGAGGATCCAAACATTTGCATTTCAGCTCCTGTTCGAAGGTCCCATTAGTCATTATCCTGTAAAGAAGTTCTGTAATGTGTAGGATAAGGATCTACGTAACCCTCACTATTGTGACGACACACTCCAGTCCCGTAACTGGATGTTGAAGTCCCCCTTTACCTCCTGTAAGTAGCTGATGTCCCACGCTCTGAGCTCACTGTCTGCAGAGCCGGTGACAATCCTCTTCTCCTCATTCAGCAGCACCAGTCCCCACACCTGCAGTTGGACAAACCCAAAATCACCTACTCAGTACTGACACATCGACACACGTCTCCCAACTGTCATATCACCTGAACAACAACAATTACATTGATTAAGACATTCATATTGTAAGACTTAAAGTGTCAGCAATCTGCATCAATGCCCGTTATTATGTTCCTTTAAATGTATTCTTATTAGTGTCAACTTTACCTCACTACGATGTCCAACCATGGTTTTGAAACAGTGTTGTGTGTCCAGATCCCACCATTTCACAAAAGTGTCTTTAGAACTACAAAGAGAAAACACCACAGAAAGAATAACAGACAATGTTATTAAAAACCTGCTATCACCATATTATTGTTAGCCAAAGAAACATTCTAGAGCAGGACCACAATATCTGTAAAAATATTGCATATTTAAATAGCTGCAGAGATACCTCTAAATCTACACATAGCAAGCTTTACCTAGTAACCAGAAGGTTCCGGTTCTTCAGGAACACGGCCTGGGAGATGGCGTCCTTGTGTCCCTTCAGGCGGTACAAACCACATTCATTGATCACATCCCACACAATCACATCTGTGTCCTGCGGTACAAGGAGAATGCAAGAGTAAGTTTAGTACAGACTACCAGCCAACCATTAAAATCAGTGGAATGACAACTCAACAGTCATTTACTTTCACCTTTGGTTTAATGCAGAACATAAGCTGTGTTTTAGTTCTTTAATTCCAGTGTTATTACAGCACAGGTCTGAAAAATAATATTCACCATTAGGGAACCTCACCTTTGAACCTGATACAAGCCGTGCCCCAAGGTGGTCGTATCTCATGACAGTGACCGCGGACTTGTGTCCATTGAAGGAGACATTGCTCTCTCCGTTGAGCAGGCTGAAGACACGGATAGAGCCATCCTCATAGCCCACCGCCAAATGAACCCCATCCGGAGAGGGGCAGAGATGGGTCACCTCCTGTTTATTACCCTGGAGAATCTGAATCTGAAGAAAGCAAGCTGCAACTTTACATTTTTGTTTTTTTCAATAATTGAAGTCTAAACAACACAGAAGCTTCTAAAGTGAATCTGAACAGCAGTGGGGCAGTTTGGGTCTGAAACATGTGCCACACATTATTTATTGAACTTGCACATCCAGTTAAGTCTTAA
This sequence comes from Amia ocellicauda, assembly GCF_036373705.1. Lineage (NCBI taxonomy): Eukaryota > Metazoa > Chordata > Actinopteri > Amiiformes > Amiidae > Amia > Amia ocellicauda. The sequence continues at coordinate 18,681,173 of NC_089855.1, forward strand.
TGTTCTGAGCTACTTAAATACCATACACCTGTACATCTCAATACAGATTTTGTACATTTTTACATTTTCTTGCTAACCTACTAATATAATACTCAGTTGTCCATTTCTTACCCATTAACCTTGCAATTTGAGAGCTCTCTCTAAGGTTTTGTTGCATCCAAGTTCATTTAAACCCTCCTGAAGGAATGAAAAACACTCCTACTCACCTTTTCAGCTTTGCGTGTGTCCCATATGAAGACATGCTCGCAGGCTGCTACTGCTACATACCGACCCCTCTCTCCTCCCCTCAAGGTGACATATGCAATGTTGGCTTTCTGACTCCCTATCACTCCAAAAACAGCACTGGCGGTATACCGCAAGTACTGCTTTGTCAATCCCATGACAACCTAGTGCCCTGTTAAAAGATTAGAAACACATGTAAAAGATCATACCCAACTACAAAGTAACATTTTAATTTCAAGGCCCGAATCAAACAAAATCTCTGTGGGACTTCTTTAGATATGTTTTTTTGGTAACTAGGAAATATTACTCAGCAGCCCTACCTAAGCTAGATCCAGAGCAGTATTTGTGTGCAAAAGTGGATAATTCTGAGAACAATCTAGATTTGGATATCCCAATTAAAATACATACAGATGCCACAAAAGAAGGAATGTAGCTTTTAATATTCAGCTCATTTATAGTTGTATCAATGAGCTAAGTCTGTACATCATTGCCATTGATATGCATTTAGGAGCTGTGATAACGGTGCCTGCAAATTCATTTAAAATGGTCTGAATGTCTCCTTGGAAAGAATATGACCATCTATATTTGTTTCCCCCCTGAAGGGTATGACATCACATCCCCCAAGTATTTAAGTGGAGCACATCATGGAAGTTGGCTCTAAAGCAGAAGAATCAATGGATCACAGGGTGGGATTTGATTATTCAATGCAATGAGTAATATAGGAATAGTTGTTGCGGACACCGAAACCACTGGTATTCTCCCTCGGTACTTAGTTCTGTATTTTGACAAGTGATTTTATGTTTTAAAAAAAGTTTCTTCAGGGCTATTGTTAAGAAAATAGCATGCAAAGTCCCAGTAGGTAGGTGCAGTCAACGTGTCCGCGGATATTTACACTGCGCAGACGGACCCACGTGTGCGTGCGGCGAGGTGTTAGTGACTGAAGCTACAAGTATATTTTCAGACGCATTTCCTAACATAAATGATTAACTTGTACCTTACCGTTTACTCCTTATCGAGGAAAGACCCTATGGCCGAATTCGACAGGTTTCGCTGTTTCTATCGTGTACAAAGCGTTTGAATATTTAGCGGTGCATTCCTTCCGTCTCCTTCCCTGCACTCATGAGTGGCCCGTGTAGACATTGCCAGCCGATCACCGTGTAATCGATCTAAGACAGTGTGTACCCAAGAAAGTTTAATTGTAAATCGATTTGATCGTGTCTCATTTATATAAATCATGTTTATTTTAATCACATTAGCTATGGTTTATTGATGCGTTAGCTGCGTTTCATCTTTCTAAATATTGACATTCTGTGCTCGACTACTTTTATCTGTTTTTTAAGGGACTATCCATAAATGGAAAATATTAAGCATCCCCGATTAATATCAATGAGAAATAACATGGGTATTAAGGGAAATGAATGTGTTCTTAACTGATGATGTGCATTTTAAAAGTTTTATGATGGAGTATCCCTAACATCTGTGGGACAGGAAGTAAAATTCACCACACCGCATTGGTTTACGCGACAAAACCGCAACACTAATCGCTCCTTTTTTAGGTTACCTTATATTTAAGTACGGGTCGGAATATCCTTATTGGTATTTACTTAACGATATATGGTGATTGGATGCATGTTTATATTTTCATTTTCCCAAGTTGGACAGACATGATTTTAATGTATTAGGCATGTACCTTGTTTTGACCAACCCTCGTCGTAGAAATTAATACGGAATAGGAAAAGTCCTCTTATATACTGTACATTTAATTACAGATTTAATGCAGATGCAGCACTTCGGAAACGCACGAAACATCCCGGAAACGACCGAAGTAGGACACCCATTGTGGATTTGAATGCGGCTGTGTCCCATGAACACGCACTGTGCAATGCCTCGGAAGTGATGAATAGATTTCTGTTTGATGTGAATCAGCTGACCGGGAACACCGCAGGTAACTAGTAAATGTGAAGGGGGTTGCTAATGCTGCATTATATTTTACATTAGGATATGAAAAAATATAAATACATTGACATTAAGGGGCTGTCATGAAGCCTTGAAATGCGCTATATTTAAGAACAATCTAGCCTTGCAGTCGCCTAAAGGATTGTGTTGCAACAAATCTGGTGAGTGTATTATTAAGTATTATTTCCACGTCTGTTGCGATGAAGCATTATGTCGATGAACTAAAACGCCTACTCATAATACAGATGAGCGTCTATATAGGAATACATGTATGAATACAGAAGGAATTGGCAAATTTGGAGACGAGTCAATGAAGTGTCAGTTTGGCTTCATTGTCTTTAAAACTCGGCACGTTTTGTATTGCGTTACAATAATGACTTCTGCATTTAAACACGTTTAAAATAAAACCTCATTGAGAAGTGCCTGTTTAACTTTTCCACGCCACGTTTCGAAAACTTTACAAACCCTAGACAGACGCTTTTAAAATGAAATGCATATATATATATGAAAAAACACTTGTAAGAGACCAGCAAAAATGTCGGAAGTGTTACTGTTCGGGTGGGTTAGGTTAGTTAGCCTCCAGGGCGGCGCAGGCAATTGCACAGTATTACATTCACCAGCAGTTCATGTGTTCACTGTGAATGCATATTGTATCAGGAGTACCAGTAGAAGAGTTCAACATCAGCCGTTTTCATATTCATTCTCAATAGCATGGTGAAAACTCAAATTTCAAGTCTTTATTTGTCACATCCTATGCTTCTCTTTATGTCTTTGAAAGCACTTGCCCCTTTATGTTTTAAACCCTTCACACGTTACACAGCCCATCCCTCTGTTCCCAGGGATTGAGGTTGGAGGGCAGTCCTCATAGACAAGAGGGGGTGTGAAGTCCATTGCTCCTTATTTATCGTTGTTGCCTTCAAATATTGTTTGATGCTGCACATGGGTTGTGTCGATACAGAAGTAATATTATATGTATCGCCACTAATATTGTGCCCAGACCTTTGAATGACTTTACATCGCGTAGGCTGCCTGTAACTTCAAACCACTGCAGTGCTGTGGCAGAGGTGTATGGGGTTTTTCACAATGGATTTGACTTGAATTAAGTAATTACATTAAAATGTGTTCATTATAAAGGGTACTCTGATCTCCTCAATGTGTTATATGTATTATCAAATTAATTAATCTGAGTGACACCCAGAGAAAATGTCCTACACTAGAAAAGATGGGTCATTTATGAACAAGACACAAAAGAGTTGATCATTTTTAAGTTTGATTTGGGTTGACATCATCCAAAGTTATGGTGTTATACTAGCCAAGATCAATATACTGATATCAGACATTTTTTGCCTTATATTCCCTCTTAATCACATTTCCCAATATGGAAACTGTAATGTAGGTCATCTGTGCTTATGATTGTGTTACTTGTAAATGTATGATCAGTTTAGTTATACGGTGCTCATTGAAACCCCTTCTGCTCTCTATCTGATAAATGCAGAGACTCCCTTTCCAAGAACAGCAATTACTACCTTGTTCTATTCCAAGAACATTCCAGTATGGGTCTGAAAGCTGGTTTCTGTGGGGGAAAAAAAACTTGGGGGCTGTTCTTTTATGGGAAAAAAGGCATATTCACATGGACACAGTAGTCCTTTTTATTTGAGCTCTCTGGCATAACAAACTACTTTTAACAAACATAAAAAGCAGCCTAAATATTGAATTATAATCTCATGCTATAGGACTACTTGAAAACATATACCAATGTTTAATTCTCATTAATTGGTCAATTCATAGTGAGAGCTGAAGGATACTATTTCAAAGGTATTTAAAGATGGTTTCAGTTTACTTAAATGTTTAAGAGTCATAGGAATTACATTTAAGGAATAATATTACCCCCAAGTTACTTTTCACAGCTTATTTTGAAACCAGAATGCAGTATTCTTAGTTTTAGAAATGCAGGTGCATTTAAATTGGCATTCAGATTTGAAACAGTAATGTCATTGTCTATATTCCTGAACTAATAACACTGTAACAATTACCTTGAAAAATGTTCCTCTGAGATCAAACACACTCCAGAAGGCATTTTAGACCCCCATACTGAAACCATCATACAATTGCAGTTAAATAAATCAACTATCTATTATATTAATGGTTTGCATGAATTCTTATAAGGATTTAACTATGGATTCATAATTGCAAGAATCGTAGGCCTACTTTTCAGTTTTAAACTGCACAACCAGTGTGATAAGCACACATAGTTGGGGCGAGGTTGTCGAAGTAAGTCGTCAGAACAGCTGTTTTTGATATATTGAGGAGTAAGCAAAGTTTAAATGCCTTATCATGTACCTCCATGTTCTGTCATTAATTAATGCTCAAATTCCTTGGGCGATATGTTTCAGCCTCTTGTGTTTCATTGAGAGAGAATTGTGAAATCATGCATTTCATAAATGCTTATGTGGCTTAACATTTTCATTGTCTGTGATGTGTTGTGATCTGTTTTTGTTCCCAACTTTCTAAGATAATGAGATTAATTAAAAAAAAAGTAAAAAGAAAATTACTTCCTTAGTAGGGTTTAACCTATTTTTAAATAAGTGTTACTGGAATGTCTGGGTGTGGGTTTTTGTTTACATTAAATATAGTGTACAATTACATTTGCACCAACTGTTTATAATAAGGATTATTTTGAATGTGTTCTGCATGCTTTTCATAATTTCTCTCCCCAGCGGGCAGGCGGTGGCGAAACATTAAGTGTGTGAAGTGTTGGCCCGGCCTTATGGATCCTCTGGGAGCGCGCTCGCAGTTTGTTGATGCCCTGACGCTGCCCAGTTGGGAGCTGTCCCAGAATGGGGAGAATACGGCAGAATCCTGTGTGACTGACTCTCACAGCAGCCAGGACAGGGATGTCACTTCACCTTTTCCATTCAGAGAAGACCTTAACAGAAAGATTGTGCTCTAGTAAGTTCATCTACATACCTTTCAGTTCCACAAAAGATGTATCTTTTACTCTTTCTTTGTGGAGAGATTTAGCAAAGTTCTCCTGCCTACTTGTGTTGTTTAAATATCCCATGGCAGTAATGAATGAGCAGGGTGGCTAACTTCAGTGTCCTGGTAGGCTATCTGAAACAAATGCTTGCTTTTTGGTGGCATTTTGTTTTTCGACGGCAAGGTAGGTGAATGGGTTTATGCCTGCATTTCGACCCCAGCAATTTTCCACGTACATTTTTCCCCTCATTTATTTTAGTTGATTTAACTTTGCTGCAGTATATATCAAGACCCCACACAATGCCTCTCATTTCGTGGCCATGAACCGAGAGCCGAGTCTCATACTGGGTTCACTGGCTCAAATGATCTGTGAGCGCTGGGTCCAGTGGCCACACCGCAAAAAACATACAACCTGATGAACTAGCGATTAACTAGATTGACATATCATTTGCATTTCCCTCCTGACTATTTGTTCTTGGTAGTGAGTCTCAACCGAACCGCCACCCTGCTTAAAACCAATAGCTCAGTAAACACGATGGAAGGAAACTGGTAAAACTTAGAATTTTTACAAACACGTCTATAATATTGGTCCGTGTCTCCTCTCCCGAATCCACAGGCTTCTGTAGTGTCTCGTTCACAAGGCTTTAGCACTAATGTCTGCATTCTCTGTTTCATGTGTGTATGGGTACATCCTACATTTTGCCAGCATTTAAAGCCAGTGTGAATGGGGGTGCAACAGGAAAAAAGCTGGGAAACATTGCTTGCAATTTGCTGGCATCTGAGTGTGAATGGGGCTTGAGTCTGCCCTACTTTAAGAGCCTCCTCTAGTTAACTGCCTGAATGTTTTTTTTGATTCTCTGCTTCACTTGCAGTAGAACGCTGCTGGCATTGAATTTCTGCTGCACACCACTCAAGTGGGTGCTTCACTGAGTCATGATTCAAGTCACCGCCTACCTTTTGAAATGGTTTGGGAACATTTGAATTGAAATGTGATATATACATGCAGGATAATATGAAGGTGTTTGAACAAATCATATTTTAGCATGATCACATGTCATGGATTTCCCCCATGACTATACAACACAACCTAAATGCTCTGTAAGTACTAGACCAATATAAAATGAATGTCAGTGAAAGGATGACTGTATTCCTAAGCTCTGATGTTTTATCAATTTGTTAAATACAATTTGTCATGTTCACTTAAACCTTTTGCCTTTTTTTTTTTTTAAACTAACTTTTTAATTTTCAGTAAATTTAATCATCCTACTTGGAAAACAAATGCTAATCTTAATTACATTAATTACATGATTACAAGTTTATTAGAGCCCCACTGGTGTTTTAGCCCTACAATTGTATAAATGATGAACAAAGCCTTTTAAAGATTTTTCTCTATTTATTTTGGATTTGTTTATTGTATCGTGCATCTCAACCATTCACATGCCAAATGGTTATACAAAGCACATAGTTTCATTTGGAAGCTCACTGAGCTGTAATGATACATTAGCAACATCAGTCACGGGACAGATGAAAGCATTGTTTTACTTGGAATTTAAAAAGGACTTTGCACCAAAATGTCCTTTCACAGCTAATTTAGTCTTTCCTGTTGAATACACAGCAGAGGCATTTTGGAGTTTAACTTATTTTTCAAATGAACATATTGGGAAATCTACATTTTTTTTTTTAAATATATAAATTCCTTTTTCAGTAATTTACTTTACTGCATAATTGTAATTACAAGCCCCCTTTCAAACCATTTTCCTACAGTTTTCAATTGTATCTGCTTTTTCCAAATCCATTTAACTTTATCCAATTTGACATCATTCGTGAGATTTATTTCAATTCTTTACATTGCCTTAATCGAGTTTAATATTTACCACCCTTACAATTACTTCAGTTTGATTTTGAGTGAATTGAGGAGCTTCAGAGATGGGGATAAATGCATAGAAAACACATCAGTGTTTTATTGGTTATTGGTTAGTGTTTAGTGATTTGTTTGTGGTTTGATTTGTTTGGGGACTTTTTTCCAGCACTGGGAATGTGGCTCTCCTGAACTGCACAGCGATTGTCAACACAAGCAATGAAACGCTCATGGATAAAAATCCCATTTCTGACAGCATTCACAGACATGCAGGACCGGAGCTCAGAGATGAGCTGATCAAACTTAAAGGTTGGTATAGTTAAAGCTGGGTTAAGAGCACATGTGGGTTGATTTGGACTCTTTCTGTTTCATTGTGTTTAAACTTCAAAACGCCTTGGCTCTATGGTGAATCTTTAATCTACATGGCGTGCTTTAGAAAACCTGTGCTCAATATTTTCTGTCATGTGCTCACTACAAAGAGAAAACAAACGACATATATGGAACACATTAGTGTAAGACTAGATTTGTTTTTCTCTATTCAGTGGGGTGTTGTAACAATACAAGCAGCATTCGCTGTTGGGATTACTCATTGTCTGGATGACGTCCTGTTCCACTTGTGACCAGTCGTCAGGATATTGTCTATGAAAGACCCCTCAAGCTTTTATACTTCAAACAAATCAAAAATCTATGTCTGTGGTGTAAAAAAAAAAACATGAAACCCATTTATTATTATTATCATTCAAGTCAGTCAGACTTGAAAGTAGTTTTTAGATTTTAATAGCTTCAGTGCTTGTCCTTTTCTCTTTTCATAGCACAAACATTATTAGAAGTAATTAAAACGGGTTGAGTTCATATGTGCAACTGTTGCTTACATTATGCTTTTATTCATATTTTGTTTAGTACCTTTAATCTTTTCCCTTCTGTATTTGTGTAAAATGAAGTATTTGATCTCTTAATTTCTTGGTCCATTCAGGCTGCCGAACAGGTGAAGCTAAGATGACCAAGGGCTTTAACCTGGCGGCAAGGTTCATCATTCACACTGTTGGACCAAAATACAAAGCCAAGTACAGGACAGCGGCCGAGAGCTCGCTCTACAGCTGCTACAGGAATGTGCTGCAGTTGGCCAAGTAAGACCTACCAGCCTTTGTATACCGTTGAAGCGTTCAGTTTTTACATTTGACTAAAGCAGCATTTTGATACATTTTGACCTGCTTGGTTTACATTAAAGTTAATAATGTAAACTACCTCAATGCTTACTTAGACACTCCTCAGGTTTACAAAGATTAATTACGCGGTAAAACTTTAAACAATCACTATTGAGACAGTAACTTCTTCATATCACGTAGCCCAATGACATTCATTTAGTTTAGCAAACTGTCCTTTTTCAGTATTGGCCAACTGCTTGAGTATTATGGAAATGAAAAGCAGACGGGGATTGATGTGAAATACATAGTTTATTTTTTGACATGGGGAATAGAAAATTGGAAAACTGAAATGTAAATGCTTTTAATTGGACTTGAACTGCGAAGAGCAGACTCCTGGCTTATGTACTGGCCTAACAGCAGTCTGTGCTGCTGTGGGGAAGTGATACAGTCCATAGCCTGTATGTTTAAGGCAATGAAACTGGGATGGCAGTTTCATACTGTCCCATATGTCCATTACCAAAATGAAGAACACTGGAGAAGGTTGTTTGTTGGATTGATAAGTGGGAAGTGAAATTATGGATGTAAATCAAAATAAATGTGCTGTATTTTCACTTTTTGCTACTGGTGAACTCTTTAACTTTAATTGTTCAAAACCCCTTGACTTATTAAAGCTGTTTTCTTTCTCCCCTGTCTTTCTAGGGAGCAGGGTATGGCATCTGTGGCATTTTGTGTCATTAACACATCGAAGAGAGGGTACCCCCTTGAAGATGCCACACACATAGCGTTCAGTAAGTATGAAGGGAACATTAAGGGCCGCTTCTGGGTATTGTGAAATGTATGACTGGACCCAAGCCCTGGTCCTTGCCCTGTCTGCGACACTTCTGCCTTCACTCTAATCCTACTCTGGCCTTAATTATGTGCATTATCCTAACCCTGATCCTAAACCTAGCCAAGCCTAAATACTTTTCTGAACCCTAATGCAGTCAGTAACCTTAAATAATTTTACTCTTACCTGAGCAGTAACCATGACTCTATGCCCCCCCACCCCAGTCCTAGTCCGATTCTTCACTTTCCTGTTCCAAGCCCAAAGACTAACACAAGACTTTACCTGACCTCCAATCTTAACCATAGCCCTGTCTCGAATTTAAGATCCAGTCAGCACTAGCAGTTGCTTGAATTCTAGCCTTAACTCTTACCCTGTGCATGTAATCTTTCCATATGCAATTAAAATTTGCAATTTTCATTGATTTCACTACATCTAAACATTATTCTAAACATAGTTGCAGATATTGAATTATTGATTTTGTTCAGTTTTCAGCAGTTTAATTAAGACTTGTGCCTCTTCTTCGCTGTAGGAACGGTCCGAAGATTTCTGGAGAACCATGGAGAAAGCATTGAGACTGTGGTTTTTGTTGTGACTGATGTAGAAGAGGTAAGTTAAGGAAAGTTAACTTCTGATGTATTTTTTTTTACTTTTTCTTAGAAAATGACATTTTCAATCTACTGTATCTTTTAAGGGGATTGCGACTGAATTACTTCTCCCCTTTCTAAACAAAGCACTTAAAAAAAACAGAATAATAATCAAAACCCTCTGTTTGTGTAAACCTCCCATATGAGTATGCTTTCTGAAGGGAAACCATGGATACACAGTAATTTATGTTTTATGCTTCCCTCCTTGAAGCCATGTTAAACAAGCCATGAAGTCTTATGAGGCATGACAGTATCAAGGGACTAACTGAAATAAAATCTCAATATAATCTATCCATTTTTTTGTTTTATTATAAGCCAGTTGACTGCAAGTGTTTATACATACTATATGTGTGTGTATGTAATATTTAAGGTATGTGTGTTTGTGTATAAAGATGTGTATTTTTGTGTGCATGATATCTTGACCTTCATTTTGCATCTGGCAAGATGAGATCTATAATCTCTGTATGTATTTATCCATGTTCCTTCTCAGCCAGTCTACCAGAAGCTGCTGCCACTGTATTTTCCGCGGTCAGTGGAAGAAGAGCACAGAAGCCTCCCTCTGCTCCCACCCGACATCGGAAACTCTGAAGGAGAGCCCGTGGTACCAGAGAGGCAGATACGCATTGCGGAGAAGCCAGGCGTCCCTGAAGGTGAGTTCTGCTTTGGCTTTGGTGAATGAGGAAATGTCTCGGGTCAGACTTTATTACAAATTGTGTAGCATCATTTCAGGCAAAAATTTTAAGACTGAATATTTCAATTTGTGGATTCATACCCTGCGTTTGTAATTTGTATAATGTATGACTGTCTTTAAAGACATATATGCATATACATATACATATATGCTGTACAAAGGGTCTTTACGCGAGGAAGATATTGGATTGGAGGGATTAGACTGGAGAAGGACCTGTATTTTGTTTTCCCAGAATGGATGTATGTACCCTTTAAAAATGAACTTTAGACCGTGACCATTATGTCCGAAGGTTTTTCTAGTAAAACATCACAGCTGAGAGAGGTTTATTTACGGTCTTCAAAATTAGCTTGTCACCAGTGCACATACAATGATTGTCTTTCTGAACATGTTGCATAGTCATGCCAAAGACTCTAATGTGCAATCTTTCTGAACATTACATCAGTGCTTCAAGTATGATATTGTTTTGCCTTTGTAGAACAACATGGATGACTGTGCTCTTTACTTCACCCCAGAATAATAGTTTTTTGCCAAGCATTTGGCATAAGGCAGTCCAACTTCATTGCAACAGTCCAACTGGACTGAAACGACTAATCTATTTTTGACTTTGAATTGTCAGAGGATTCAGAGGAGGAGACTCTGGACAAGGACCTGTCTTTTGTGGGCTCTCATGCCTTCGCACGAATGGAGGGAGATGTTGACAAGCAGAGGAAGCTCATTTTGCAAGGCCAGATGTCAGAGGCTGCTCTGCAGAAACAGCACCAGCGCAAGTATGGCAATTCACACCTCTTTGAGCTATGATGCACCTGCTGAAGGCCACATACTGTGTGCTGTTGGCATTCTGTGAACCTGTCAATATAACAGTATTTATCTTAACATACTTGTCATGATGAATAGGATTAGATTATTTATCTCCCCATAACGTGTGTGTGTAATTTTGTTTTAATATATATATATATATTTATAATTGCAAGCATGTGTCTTTTGTATCTGAGGCTATCAATATTTGTGTATTCCTCAAAGTACTGAAGGCATCATAGGACTTGACCCCTGGCACAGATGCAACAAAAGGTTTGCATTTGTGTATATTTTTTCTAATATGCTTTTACTTCAATAACGTTAATGTTTTCTATTGTGGGGTTTCTGCTCAACTTTTGTGCACAATGTACACTACCAGTCAAAAGTTTTAGAACAGACCGATTTTTCCAGATTTTATTGAAATGTAGTGTACCAAATATGCATTCAGCATTGATCACACATTAGTGGGGAAAAAAGCAAGTTATACCATTCTCCAAAACTCTGCACATTATGTTTTCCTAAAAACATTTTTATTTCAGTAGATTGTGTAGAATGGTAATACCTCTGCAAGAGGTCATGAGGTCTTTATTTGCTATTCTCAAGAAGAGCAAGTGTCGATAGCCTGCATAGCATGTTTACATTTATATATAGTGTAAAATTGTCCCCCAGAAGGCAGTTTTGTTTTGGGGGAAGAAACTATCAAATGTATTAAATTTGGGGATCCTTACAAGTAAATGTATCATCTTCTATTGAGTGGTTTATATAAACATTTAAGATTTTAAACCATATTTTAATTAAATGTTTTGAATTTCAGACTAATTGTAAAGAACCGTTTTATCTAGATAAGGTAGTTGTTGGCCGTGTGATTAAAGGAAGCATTCCACAGAGATTCTCTGGAATTCTTACAAAACCTGCATTCATTGGGCAGTTGTATAATTGTAGTTAATGGCTATAAATAAAATGCTTAATACTCTTAAGACAAAGAAGATGTTTTTATGTTTTCTTAAATTCAGACTTCCGGATATTTCTACATTTTGAAAAATATGGAAAGGCTTCACAATGACCCACTTACTAATGCTTCTTAAAATATGGCCTAAGGAAGTTTTCTTTTTTTATGTAAAGTGTGTTGGCAACTTTCCTAATATCCATACAGTACAGTTTAAATGTATTATGACACCTCAAGAATTGTACTTTTCACATTTGCACACAAAAGAAACCTTTTTACCACATTAGTTTATATTCAGGTAACCGATACTGTGAGACGTTCCCAAACATCGGATGCCGGTTCTGTCATTTTAATGCATCTTTTTGTTCTTTGTACAGCTATACCAGATGGTTATGTAGAGCGAGAGCAGAAGACCTGTCAGACATTGCTGCCTTAAAGGCATTGTATCAAACGGGTGAGCATCACTGGCATGACTTTGTCATAAGGTTCCTATTTTTAAATTGAATAACTGTACAATCTAAAATAAACAATATAAACCAGCTTGATGCTCTTTAGAAACCTTGCATGTTTTTTGTGTGATTAAAAAGGGTCACACTAAACGGCAATCTGACCTTACAGCAGCTGAACTCCTCTGCACTGTATTGATTGATAGATGTTTTTATTGAATAGTCAGTCTTGACTGTGGCTAGACTTCTGTGAAATGAACAGCGGAAGTGTTAGTTCTAGCTTGGTGATTGCTTAAGTTCATTTTGTAATCCTTTATTTCAATTTCGAGTTTCACTTGCGTAATAATTTGAGTTGTGCAGGAAGGCCCATGTTGTCAGCTGTTATGTGCACACAGAGAAATGCAGCTGACTCCTTCCATGAGTTTTACTTGAAGATGTCCCTTTTAATAGAGCTATGTGATGATTTTTGAACCCCCAATAGATTATTCAAGATCTACAACCCTACCTCTACATCATATTTTGCACCACCATGAAGTACTAATTTAACAAGACCCATTGTCTCAAACCTATTACTTATTTGTAAGCGGGGTGCCTCTTACCCTACAGCTGACTTTAAATTAAATTAGGTATTTTAATATTTTTGGTCTAGTATTTAATGAAAGTGTAATTATAATAAAATAAAAAAATCTATTTGGCTATAACCATTAACCAGTAGGTGGCGCACACTCCATTGTAAATATTTGGAAATGGAGTCATGTAGTCTACAATTGCACTGACTTAAAGGGGAAATATGACAATTGTGGAATGGCCAGTCTGCACTGTTTCAGTTGTTTACAGATATGAAAAAGAGTGGGGGAGAGAGAGATTCACGCATACATACAATGAATCCTTTAATTAAATATAATTTTTATCTTTAGGGGTGGATATCTGTGGAAGAACAGTTATGGTCATCGTTGGAAGAAATATTCCTGTAACACTAATTGATATGGAAAAGGTAATGTTTCTGACCACATTGTTTTAGTCTCAGTGATAACGGGGGGCCTGAGATGGACCTGCAGAGGGTCTCCAGTGTTTCAGAGGAATGTCTCTGACTCGCTGGAGTTTCCAATTAAAAAGCTACCCACGTGCCTTTCTTTCTGCAACCCAGTCTGTGAGGAATTTTTGTGATGAGTCAGTCTAGTTGAAGGCAATATACAACATTGTAATTTAACCCTGAAATATGGAGGCATGGAAACTTTCACCAAATTAACTACTTATGTGGAATGTGCTGTGGTGAAGAGGTACACCGTAAACAAGCTGTTTCCAATGTGGACCCGTCTCACAATTGCATTAGGAACAATAAGCATATTTTGTAACAATCTTCTTTCTGTGTACTGTTATTACTAACTTTTAAACTTCCAGTCTATAAAGCCACTTTCATCAGATGCATTCATTTAAAGTTCTCTACCCTGTGTGGTTACCTTGCAGGCTCTGTTGTACTTTATCCATGTGATGGACCACATTGTAGTGAAGGAGTACGTGATGGTGTATTTCCACACACTGACGGGCGAACACAATCATCTGGACTCGGAATTCCTGAAGAAGCTCTATGACATTGTGGATGCCAAGTAAGCAGAAACTGAATGGAGGGTGACCTAAATGAGTGCTTTCGAGGCTTTCGAACTAATTAACCTCACAGACGAGTGGGATGTGACTGTGGTCCTTTAAGAGAGCCCACTGGTTATTTTCTTAATGATACAGATTGCCATGGATTATAGTAGTAATTCACTGCACTTGAGTACTCGTATTTCCTTTCCTTTCTCAAGAGATGTACGAGGAGAAAAAAAAAAATCCCATATGTTGTTGCGGTTCTAGTCCCTTGTTGAGAGTTTTTTTTTATTTTTTAGCAATAGAATTCCGATTTAAGTGGATTAGATTAGCTTGTTTTATAGACCAAAACAATGTTCAGAAGAAAACTTGTATCAGTTAATCTTCTGAAAGTATATTAGTCATATTATCAGTATTTTTATTAATGGGTCTGATGTCTTTATCCAAGGCATCTTACACATATGCAGAGGGAGGAGATCGCTAGTCGGAGATGGGTCTCCACTCTCCCCAGTTGCCTCATAGCTCCACAGCCCTAGAATAGATTACCATATTTGCTTAAAGTCCTCCCAGTTATATAACACACACACACAAATGTGGTGACTTGTTTACAAACATTAACAAATGTTTACAAACAAGATGTTGCTGTTGGAAGCATTGCAAACCTCCGGTTAGATCTGGTTTTGTATCAGACTCCACTTAATGGTAACTCACCCTCCCCCAGTCTCCTACCAAATCAAAACATGTTGATGTGCTGTTTTTTTGGTGTATTTATAGAAGTGCCAGATCAGCTGGACATTGGGGGTGTTTATGCTGCAGGATGAAGACTGGGCTGTTCTGTTTGAGCCTTGCACTCTGAGAAACGTGCATAGAGGCAGCTGGAAGGAAGAGAGCACGTACAAACTATGTTCAATTGTAAACACTGGTCTATGCATATTAGAAAAGGGGTTTTGCACTGCTACCTTTAAAAGTTTTCAGTCATCAGTTCTATAAATTGATACTGATGTTTGTCTGGCTCTTGTATGTTTGCTCAGTGGTAGATTTCCATTCTGTTTTCAAGTAACACATGAACAAGGTGTAGAAGCATTTTGATGTGGTTTTGAGAGGTTGATTTCCTTGTGAAACCAAAAGGTAAAAAGGCTGGTAAGCTATGCCTATAATGTATCTTTGTCTACATGTCATTGTTTTCCCTTTTGTTATAGGTATAAAAAGAACTTGAGAGCGTTCTACTTTGTACACCCTACATTCCGTTCCAAGGTAAACAGTGTTGGGTAACTTATTTATAGAGGACTATCCATGCCAAAATTAAAATTCAATACACAGAGAAAATAATAGATCAATCAATAAATAAATAAATACATGTTGAAATAAATAAAGCAACAAATACATGAATAAATACATTTTAAAATAAATAAATGGGACATTTATCTATGTATTTGTGTATTTATTTCAACATTTATTTATTCATGTACTTATTTCCTGTTTGTCGCTTTGCTATTTATATTTGTCAGTACGCTTTTACATTTCTTAGTGCACTTTTACCCCCTCTGTCAATCACAGCTAGTGGATAGTATCCAGTACGCTTATTGGCTAATCCAATACTCTGTGTAGTGGGTTTTGATTGAGTTTGAAAGACAGAAGAGCCAAAACATGTATTTTTGTTTATTCTAATAGATACACTTCAGTTATTTAATTATAAAATCGTCTTCAGAAACAATTAAACCCCTCAGGAACCCCACAACACAGTGTACCTGATTAGCCAAGAAGCGTACTGGATACTGCCCACTAGCTGTGATTGACAGAGGGGGTTTTGTCACATTGAAAAAGAAAAACGGAGAAGACCCTTCGAAATGTACGCACTGAAAAATGTAAATAGCAAAGCTGCAAATTGGAAATAGATAAGTGTCCATGTATTTATTTCTTTTTCTCTGTATTTATTTTAAATTTTGGCATGGATAGTCCTCCATACTTATTACACTTTCATGGGGGCTGACCACAAATAGATTTTACACATTTACCAATTATGCAATGTCATAGTTTAATTCCTGTTTTTCTGTGTTCTTACTATGCCCTGCTTACAAATTTAACAGTATTAACTGTTGTAAATTGTAAATATGTACTGTTGAAAATGTGCAAGTGATTAAACTCTGAAGGAGTTGCTGATAGGGATGCACCGATTAATCGGCCAGCAATCTGTATCGGCAGATTATAGGCAAAAAATGTAGTTGGTGTCTGCTGACTACTTTAAAATGGCCGATTTACTTGTGACCGATTTGTAGTGTCTGAAAAGGCATCATGCTTACCTAATTTTTATAATAGGCTAACATTTTTTTCTCCAGTTACGCGTCAATGACAGATAATATAGTGCCAGGCTGCTTTGTTATATATAAGGCAAGAGCTTTCACACATACAGTGGGGGAAAAAAGTATTTGATCCCCTGCTGATTTTGTACGTTTGCCCACTGACAAAAAAATGATCAGTCTATAATTTTAATGGTAGGTGTATTTTAACAGTGAGAGACAGAATAACAACAACAAAATCCAGAAAAACGCATTTAAAAAAAGTTATAAATTAATTTGCATGTTAATAAGGGAAATAAGTATTTGACCCCTTCGAGTTAGTACTTGGTGGCAAAACCCTTGTTGGCAATCACAGAGGTCAGACGTTTCTTGTAGTTGGCCACCAGGTTTGCACACATCTCAGGAGGGATTTTGTCCCACTCCTCTTTGCAGATCCTCTCCAAGTCATTAAGGTTTTGAGGCTGACGTTTGGCAACTCGAACCTTCAGCTCCCTCCACAGATTTTCTATGGGATTAAGGTCTGGAGACTGGCTAGGCCACTCCAGGACCTTAATGTGCTTCTTCTTGAGCCACTCCTTTGTTGCCTTGGCTGTGTGTTTTGGGTCATTGTCATGCTGGAATCCCCATCCACGACCCATTTTCAATGCCCTGGCTGAGGGAAGGAGGTTCTCACCCAAGATTTGACGGTACATGGCCCCGTCCATCGTCCCTTTGATGCGGTGCAGTTGTCCCATCCCCTTAGCAGAAAAACACCCCCAAAGCATAATGTTTCCACCTCCATGTTTGACGGTGGAGATGGTGTTCTTGGGGTCATTCCTCCTCCTCCAAACATGGCGAGTTGAGTTGATGCCAAAGAGCTCGATTTTGGTCTCATCTGACCACAACACTTTCACCCAGTTCTCCTCTGAAT
Organism: Amia ocellicauda; assembly: GCF_036373705.1. Classification (NCBI taxonomy): domain Eukaryota; kingdom Metazoa; phylum Chordata; class Actinopteri; order Amiiformes; family Amiidae; genus Amia; species Amia ocellicauda. The sequence goes on from NC_089855.1 coordinate 18,698,472, forward strand.
CATTCAGATGTTCATTGGCAAACTTCAGACGGGCCTGTACATGTGCTTTCTTGAGCAGGGGGACCTTGCGGGCACTGCAGGATTTCAGTCCTTCACGGCGTAGTGTTACCAATTGTTTTCTTGGTGACTATGGTCCCAGCTGCCTTGAGATCATTAACAAGATCCTCCCGTGTAGTTCTGGGCTGATTCCTCACCGTTCTCATGATCATTGAAACTCCACGAGGTGAGATCTTGCATGGAGCCCCAGACCGAGGGAGATTGACAGTTATTTTGTGTTTCTTCCATTTGCGAATAATCGCACCAACTGTTGTCACCTTCTCACCAAGCTGCTTGGCGATGGTCTTGTAGCCCATTTCAGCCTTGTGTAGGTCTACAGTCTTGTCCCTGACATCCTTGGACAGCTCTTTGGTCTTGGCCATGGTGGAGAGTTTGGAATGTGATTGATTGATTGCTTCTGTGGACAGGTGTCTTTTATACAGGTAACGAGCTGAGATTAGGAGCACTCCCTTTAAGAGAGAGGTCCTAATCTCAGCTCGTTACCTGTATAAAAGACACCTGGGAGCCAGAAATCTTGCTGATTGATAGGGGATCAAATACTTATTTCCCTCCTTAACATGCAAATCAATTTATAACTTTTTTGAAATGCGTTTTTCGTCTCTCACTGTTAAAATACACCTACCATTAAAATTATAGACTGATCATTTCTTTGTCAGTGGGCAAACGTACAAAATCAGCATGGGATCAAATACTTTTTTCCCTCACTGTATGCCCCGTTTCCACTGGCGGACGCATCCGGCCCCGGACACTTATATGGGTGTTTCCAGTTTTTGTGGCCGATTAACTATCTGCTGCCAGACATATCCGTAAGCGTCCGTCATGCCACTGAGGAAATACTTCTCTTTAAGAAGCGAGATATGAGCTTCACTTGAGACAGACGGGGAAGAGATCAGATGCATTATGTTGGAAGATATAATCTCAAATGCCCTGTGGGATCACGAAGAAATTTAGTTTTATTAGCAGCATGGAGTGAAATCCACGTACAGAAACAATTAAACGTTTTCCTGCTTACAGTTAATATCTTACTGCTTACATGGCATCCACAATGTCATAGAGCTTCTTTGTTTGCAGTTACAAATCTGTAGTAAGAGAGGGAGTCAAGTTGTGCCATTTAAAATGTCTACTAGCACATATTGTGTTGATGATTACAATAAAAATCAATAATAATAAATTGCAAAGTTATTTTATTGTTGCACATGGAAACGTTTTCTTACTGTAATGTAATGCCTGTCTGAATATAATGTTGTCTATACACATTTAGCTGCTCTTAATATCTCTTCACAGAAAAGTGTATTTATTACGCTGTCTCCAATCACGTAAAGCATAAAGAATGAAAGACACAAAAGTCCTTTCCACATCGCTCGTAGTGTTTTCGGTCTGTTTTTAAATTGAAACACAGTTCTTCCATTGACGTTTTTTAATCTTTAAAATACAGACGTTAATAAACGAATGTTTAAAAGTAAATGTTTGTTCTTTTTGCAACTTACTGTAATAAACTACGTTTTGAACTCGTCTGTCTGAAATGGAACATATATAAATGTTCCTTCCCCGCTCATTTCAGATAACGTATGCATAATGCATGAAGCCTGTGCACTTATGTGCATATTTAATTAACCTACTGCGTTAGCCTATATTGTATGTTATTAAATACACAAATCTGTAAAGAAATCACAGATAATGTGTTCTTATTGAAACTATTACCACAGTATTAATTACAAAATGCCATCAACGCTTGTACCCCATTCATACAAATCCGAGGTCAAACAGAATACCTCCGTTGCAGGAAAGAAATGTAACGGCTTTGTAGATGGGTTTCCCTTTGCATACCTTTCATTTCTAAAAACTACACCATATGTCAAATTGGTGGCCTTTTATCCTGTCTGAATGGGGTACAAGTCTTTTCTTATTCAAATATATGGAAAAATAACTTGTATAATTAAAATTAGCTGAAATTAGAAGCCTCATCAGAAGCAACATTTTTATTTAATTTATGACAGGGTAGAAAGTTACAGAAATGTCAAAACACCGGTATCGGCCAATTATGTTATACGAACATCGGCTATCGGTATCGGCCAATAATTTTCTTATCGGTGCATCCCTAGGTGCTGAGAAACTAGAATGATCACTGTACTGTGGCTTTTAATAAATAATTGAGCACAGGAAACCATTGCAACTCTTAAAGTAAGAAACAATCGTAACATAATTGGGTGACTTCTGTATCAAGATGCAGAAAAGCTCATTTTACTAAGGTCTACTATTGGTGTAGAAAGTGGTTAACAAATAATCAATGACAGGACATTCCTTTATTAACCACTGCACTTATTATTGGAGTCATACATGTTGCTATTTGTCATCTACCACATTTTATAAAACATGTCCCACACTTTAATTATTGCTTCCCCCCTCTGTTTTGTTAGGTTTCAACCTGGTTTTTTACTACTTTCAACGTCTCTGGGCTGAAGGACAAAGTTCACCACGTGGACACCCTGCAGCAGCTGTTCACCTGTGTGGTGCCTGAGCAAATCGATATTCCCCCTTTCGTGCTTGAGTATGATGCCCGGGTAAGCAGCCTTTTGAAGTTCGCTTTTCTATCAGTGATTACCATACCAGGCCTTCAAAGTTTCCTCCTCACTACCAGCAACGCCTTTCATTTTAACTTGCGATGAACCAGAAACCTGACCAAAAAAGTCATGTGAGGTCTCACTCAGATCCGTCCTGTCACTGAAATGTCACAGTATGCGACTGTCTGATCTTTCCACTTTGGGTGCTTGAGATGACATTTCAATCGAATCAAGAGATCCAAAACATTGCACCGCACTATGAACACAGCAGTAATTACATTCATATTTCACATATGTAATTTACTTTGTAAGTAACTGGGACTTGCCATGTGTCGTAAGCAATTGAACCAAACACTTTCCTAAGATTTGAAGTCTTTGCCTAGCCAAACAGTCATTAGAGTGTTTTCTTGCTTTTCTATCCATATTATGCTGCACTATCCTTACTTACCCTTGCTGAAGCCCTGACTGATGCTTTCTATGCTGTAATATAACCTGCCGCACCAGTCTGTTTTAGTGTCAGTCTTTTCTGAAACCTGCTGTGTAGAGAGGCTTGAGTATAGATGATGTCAGGGAAGAGTTATGTTATGATTGCATAACAAGTTTGTAACCCTTCCCAGGAAGTTTATCTGTCTTTAGAGATGTTAAACAGCATTAAGTTGTTGTTTTTCAGAATGTTCAGATCCTTTAAGAATAGTTTTACTTGTTGTGTACAGAATGAAGTGAGGCTACTTGTATCCAACTGGTCTGACTCATTACTGACAGGCCCATATCTTTGGGCCTATAAATCTTATCTTACACAGATAATGCACAGATGTTTGTTTGACTTTAATTCAAATGCTGGCAGTACAAATTGTGGATTATATCATCATCAGTCAGTATTTATTGTATGATGATGATGTAGAGGATACTTCGAAATGAAAAGCATTCTGACATTTGATGTAATCCTGTAATATATCAATTTGCATTGATCACCTCCTAAAAAGATTGAGAATTTTAAGATGGATTATGTAATTGGAAGTGACCTCTAATAATAGAAGGTGACCCTGAATCGGCTACTTGGCAGTGACCTGTGATATGGATAATGGGTCGCAATGTGAATTCCACTTGGATTGATTAATTACTGAGCAATTGCTTGAAGTTAATACGCAGACAAATAAGATTGGTGTAATTTGCCGCAAATATTTTTGTAAGAACAACATTTACTGTAAAATATAATTGAGCAATTATGTTGAATTTATTTGTATTTTATCCTTTGGGTGGATTTATAATACTGCTTTTCAAAATCTGTGTTATTCCGTGTGTGTTGGGTTTCAAATGTTATTTCAGAAAGGTTATGAGAGGTTATGAAATTAGCTCTGGAAATGGTTTAAAATGTTTTGGTTTGTTTTTAGGAAGACTGGAGGTGGCATGAGAGAGCTCATGAGGCCAAAATAATGAGGAAATGTTAGCATTAATACTAATTTTTTAAAGATTTTCAAAGCATGTTTGTCAAATGTGTTGAGCATAGCATGCATCAGAGGAAATTTTAAAATTGATTTCAAAAATTGGAGTTGGAAGAGTACCTTGGAATGAACCTGTAACCACTTACACGTATTACTTGGCAACGTTTGAAAAGAAAAGTTTTGTGTACAGGCATGGTCCGTCCTTAAAATCTGGAGTCTATTTCTCTTTCCTCTGTATTGTGCTTCAACAACATGATGACACCATCATCGGGACTTAGTCTTTTGTTAATACCGAGTCTGCCCAAAGCTGGCGTGATGCATGCTTTCAGAATGCTGTAGTTCCGAAACGCAGGTCGTACCAGATGCCCCTGATTTAGATGCATGGCTTTTGGTAAACATGACCGGTGTCCAAAAGCCTTGCAAACTGGACACTTATTTTTGTTGAGACATCATTCTGATGGTTCTGAACTTGAATGTGCAATAACTACTGTGAAGTGGTAATTGGAAAGGGGGGGGAATCTGCTTTTTGTGCAATTTTAATGTTGCATGCAAGTGGTTGCCTTATCAGTTGCCTGAAATAGTTGCATGAAAGTGCCAAGCATACAAGAATTTAACTGGAGACATGTAATTGGAAAAGTATTGTAAGGTCTGTAAATTAAGTAAATGGCATTTATGATTTATGCTGCTTCCACTTTAATGTATGCAATTCGGATTCTCCACATTTTTTTTCATACATATCGAATACACAGGAGTTGGAAAATAATTTAATCAAGGGCTGTTTAAACACTGTAAAGTGAAACACTGCATTCTAATCTGGAAAATAAGTTCTGCCTGTATTTAAACAAGCCTGTATTAATTAGCCAAGTTTTTACATAATGAGATACAAATATGAAGTTAACATTTTAAATATCCTTTGCAATGCTGCTTTATGAATTGTATTCTAGCTCCTCAGTTAGTAGCTTCATATTACGCACAGTCCTTTTATATTTTTATTTAAATAAATTGTATATGGAGGGCTTGCTCCCTGATAATGCCGATCAGTTTACTCCTTTTTGATCTTGCTGTGTCTGAGTAATCCATATCCCAAGTATGAATGTAGTCCCAAAGATGATTATAGATCCTGGTTTCTTGTTTTTTTTCCCCCGTTAATTTATGCTGTTTGAAAACTAAAGGAAATGTGCCAACCATATTTTCTTTGGTGATTAGCTTCACTTATTTTGCCAATCTTTTTCCTGACTTATTGCTGCCCCCTCTCTGTTAAAATAAACATTTGTGTGTATGTTTATCTTTTGGATCATCAAACGTTTCCACTCCAGCCAGCACCCTAGCTCTCTAAACCCCAGCTGTAGTTACACTAGAGCAGTATCCTGCCCTCACAGTGTGATTTGCTTTGCAAGGTACTGATTTCAGGTAATAGCAGGAAGGTATAAATTACTTCAGTAAATTCAGAGTTTTTATTAGAATAAAGATTGTATTGTTGCCGGTTTGATGTTATAAAACCATATAGCATGAAAGAGATTAACATGCACAATTGAAGTGGGGGAAAAAATATGTAACTGCCCTTTCCATTGTTTATTAACTTGTTTGCATATCAGGATTTTGTCTTAAACAAAATAAGTACAAAAGTACCCAGTGAACACTCTGAAAAACTGTGGTAAAGGACAATGTCCACTTCCTTTTGCAGAATAGAGCTCTCAAACTTGTTTGTCTGCTTTTGTATTCCCTTGTGCCATCTGTAAAACCTCTCTAATATGAAATGTTATCACAGTCCACTCCGCAATCAGCCAGCGGAGATGATCCATATTCAGTGTTTCCCCCAGAAATTATGCATTGGTGGGACGGTCTGGTACAGAATTGTTGATGGGTGGCCGTGGGGTTAACCGTAGCGAATGAGAGCAGGAGGCAGAACGTGCCCTTTCATGCATATTTTCTTTTGTTTTCCTGGGTTGGGGGGCAGCTCATGAGCTTTGAGGGGTGGGTGCCCCCCCAAATATAATGCTTGGGGTAACACTGAGTTTCTTGTTTCCTTAGTTTGAAATAGACTGTGTGTGTTTGTCGTGCTTCCACTTAGTTGCCCAAATTACTTTGCTGTTGGGCCGTGTTTCTGCCTGACTGGCACATCCCATCCAGCAGCACTGAGTTCTCTGAACATTGTGAGCCAAAAGTGCTCAGGCTAATTGGAGTAACAGTTGGCAGTGGGCTGTTGTAATTAATTTGGCTTCCGAGTGGTTTCCTTTTTGGGACTAGATGCAAGCTCTCTTCCAATTGTTAGGTTAAGCTATGCAGGGCTTGTTTTGACTAGAATGCAAACGCCAAAAGGAGCGGTGTTGCCCAGGGCCTGATTTTAGGTGTAATGTCCCTTTTTATCCATGATTTATGATTTTGCAAAGTCATTTCAGGCTCTTCCTTGATGTTAAAACAATATAATTTTCATATTCTTATCAGAGGAGGAGCAGACAAGGCCTGTGCAGGGAAACGAAATGAACTTGGAAATCAAAAGTTGTAGCTCAATTGATTGTGAGAACGTTTATCTAGTATTTGGCTGCATGATTGTGTTCTTCCGACCCATATGTAGTATCAGATTATTCTGTATGTCTTCAGACATGCATGTACATACTCATGCAATCTTTTAGGTTCCCTTGTTCTATCGATTGCCCATGCACAGAAATAAACCTGATTAAAGCAAACACCATGCGTCTTACCATATCTATTTATTCTATCATGAAATATTTAGGAATATTTCTAAGACACTGGAAAGGGCCCAGTTCCTATACACCCGGTGTGTAACTATTGCCTTTGCTTCCATTTCAGGTGAATGGGCCTTACCATCCCTCCTATTCCTCTGGTCTCTGAAGAACATGGAAGGCTTCTGCATTCAGTGGAAAACCTCTCTCCTGTGACTGAAGGCCCATGATCCGCATTCTCGGATTAGAGAACTTTGCAATGGTCCTATATTCCTTTGTAATTGATTTACAAAGTAATTTGAAGTTGCTAAGCAATCCCAAAGGTGTGTATTCACACCTTGAGCCATAATTTCAGCATCCACAATGCGTGTTAGTTCAGGGAAGAACCACTGATAGGTCTTAACTTTCAGATTGAATCAGTATTTTCGACACCATGCACTTGCAAAGCCTTTCTCTATGCAAAACAGGTAGTATATTTGCTCTCTAACAGTTTGACACTGTAACTATTGAAGGCTCCATCTTTTCCGAGGGATCCTTTCTGCTTTTATAGCACATCTCTCTTGAAAAAGAGACATATTGGACAGCAATCAGTCACTCTTATTTCACTAACTGCATGCATCTGTCAGCTTTCTACCTGGTTTACATATGAAGGTTTGTTCCTTATCTTTGAAGGCGATACGAAGGTAATAACATCCAGTGTATTTAGGCTTGTTCTCATTGTATTATCAGCCATGTGAAGAATAGGATGTATATGGGAGCCTAGAAGTAAAAATACAGTTTAATGTGAAAGGTGAGACCGATAAATATCCACACTTCCAGAAGTGAGGTTTCTTTTTTCTTTTCTTTTTTAAGAAATGGTATGTGTGTATTATGTGGGAACAGCAAAACAGGATAAATTACAAAAGCCTTATGTCCCACAGTTAGTGGTTATAGTCTTTCTTCCTGGGTATCTCTTCCACCTTCGCATGTGTTATAAAGGGGTAAAACATTTGGATATGCTTACCATTGAAAACTAAGGATAATCAAAAAATGCAGCCTTAATACACATTTGCTGTAGAAGCATTCGGTTATTTTTTCATTTTAGATTTACTTGTTTTATTGCCTTCCCAGTAGAGGTAGTCCAAACTGCTGTACTGTTTTCTCTGGAGAATTAGTTCAATGACAGCTGTATATCAAATGTTTGTGTTCATTTTACTAATTATTATGCAAATGAGCAACAAGTTTTCTGTACATGGCATACGTTTATCTGGCTGTGTATATCAGTATGGATTCGTGGCTGTCCATCTGGACTTTCTTTGAACAGCTGTAAGAGCAGTGTGTGGCAGATGTCTGATATTCAGTGTGGTTGCAAACAGGCTAATATTCCTTTTCGGGGTCGGGGGTAGGGGCGGTGATTCATTTTAGGAATACATGAAACTGTTATCGGCAAAGTTCTGAACATTAATGACTCTAATCAGGATGGATTATGGGCCTATTTTGGTATATTGTTATTCTTGCCGTCTTATACAGAACTCACCCTTATTTTTCCTTTGCATGTCCACTACACTCTGCGATTTTGTCTGGTCTTGCACATGCTCCACAAGGGCAGTACTCTGAATATTCAATCTGCATGAATTCCTGAATTTAAATTCGGCTTGCATGTACGCAGCTTGTGCAGATTACTATATTCATAATACTGATGTATTTTACATGTCACATGTGTAAATGTAATTGAGATTTAAAGAAAAATAAATCTATTGACCAATGTATGAATTGATCCTGACCCTAAAAGGAGAGATTTGTAATGACTCTCTCTCGTTGGTTCAGAAATTACATTTTAAGTCTATAAAGGGTCTTTTATAAGACTTTCAAAAGAACGCATATACACTGTACTAGTAATAAAAATGGTGGCGAAAGCACTTGCAGTCTTGAGATCATTAAATATTGTGAGCATAATGGTTGACCTACATAAAACGGAATAATCAAAATGCATTTTTAAAGCTGAGCAATAGACATTATCAGGTGTGTTTGGTTGAATTTGCAGCCTGCAAAAACACTACCACTCTATAGTATGAGAATTTGTGACTTAAAGATGTACTCTGGAAGTCTGTTATATGAACAACAGCAGCACTATTTAATTTGTAATTTGTGTTCTCTGAATAGGGACATCTTCCCTATGACAGTATGTTATGTATTTAAGATGGTTACTTGGATTGTTTGCTGACATTTTTTAGTGTGTTAATGACAGCTGGTTACTGTTTTGTATTTTTAAGTCCATTTATTGATACAGTATTTGATGCGTGTAAAAGTGGCCATAATATATTCTGCTAGTTTGGTGCATATGTAGTATTCATCATTATGCAGAGCTTAGAGTGCCAATTCTGATTGTAGAAAACCCTTTACATAGCCCATTGTGGCATCAGTGTTTTATCATGGTTGGTTGACATCATCCTTTTAATGAATGTAAGAAAAAGTATATTGGTGGAATTTTATTCAGCCATTCAGATTTTTTTTTTCTCTCCATTCCATATTGCAGATTGTTTAGTTTGGACAAACAAGGAAGATGTTGGCAAAATTGTGAAAATACACTAAAGCATCGCTTCCCAGCTCTGCACCCTCACCATTAACCCACAATCGCATGTTTCTATCCAGAAATGTAATATTTTCAACTCGATGCTTCCGTATTTATATTCGTACTTCTTGTGGAAGTCTTTCTATATATGTAATTAAAGTACCTGGCAAACTGGATTACAGTGTGGAGTTTCTCTTTACATTTGATACAAGTCAAGGACATCAAATGTGCCAAATCTGTTTTAGCAATCCATATGCTTGGATTGGAAGTGTGATGGGTATGATGTGATTTGATGGTTTATTTTCCTGCCTCAAAAGCCTTATTGATATCCATAGGCGTTGGTCAAAGGATGAACATTGATAACTAAGCCATACTCCTTTTTATGAAGTATCGGGTACATGTTATATTTTATTTTCTTGAATTCACCACACAGTTGCAGTACAGCACAGTACAGCATGCTTTTCTACAGCACAGAAAAGATAATGAAGCTCAAATGCTAGTGTTAGTTAGCTTGAAAAAAATATAGAAATTGGATATTGAATTGCAACTCAATTTCATATTGCAATACGGATTAAGAAAATGCATGGTGCCATAGGCAGAGCCTCTCGGTACAGCCAGCCTGTCATGACATTGCAGTGAGTTCACATTCCTGTATTGCAGAACAATCTCGTCATTCAATGTCTTTGACATTGTATTTATAGATGGAGAGCCATAAAGTAAAGTGTATTTGGAAACAAATTATTGTTATTGGCGATCTCTTTACATTTTCATTAAGAGGATTTGATTATGGCACTCATTTTTAGAAACATCTGGGAAACATCTCAGCCCTCCAAATCCTTGGTTTTCTTTACTGAGTTCTCTGAAGTTAGCTGTTCTATGCATTTAAAAAACTAAATAAAAAAAAAATAAATAAGTGAGTGTGTGAGGGGGTCCTTCCATTCTTCTCTCAGGTTCTGTATTCTAGAATGGGGGAAAGGCATTGAATATGTAATCAGAACATACACCATTTTTAGAATTGTTCATGTCCTTTCTATACTACACTTAACTACTCAACTTCTGTTTCTAACTAGATTTTTTTCATTAAAGCTGAGTAAATAGTTTTAACTATTTTCAGTTTAATTGCAGTGAAGTTACCTGGATATAATTTCTCACCTATTTGAATACAACAAAGCAATTTTTTTTTTTTTGTATTCTAGTTTTTTAAATAAATAAACGGAATGTGGCATTGTAAGAAGTTTTTTTAGTTTTTTGTAATACTTGAAACTTGGGCAGGACTTTGGGGTCTGGCTAGAAACCTGTTCTAGACATCTGTGAACTTCTGTCAAAATTGTCAGCTGACTGCTTTTATTGTTAGCCAGATGAAGCCAGTTATTTTCTACTGTATCTTCACCTGCTGATTTGTCATAACTAGAGCTGCATTTTTCGGTGTCCCCTTACAAATTGTCTCTTGGACTGAAATGTGTGCCATCTGTGCCATAACCTCAGGACAGTGTGTCCCTGGTCAAGCACAGAAAGATGTAAAACCATTTTTTTATTCTAAATGTATTGCAAATGAAATTAAGTATGTTAATTAATTAATTGCATTTATTATTATTTGAATTATTTTGTGCAGATGTGATTATTGGAAAGAAAAAAATAGGTGTGTAATTTTGTGAAATCTGAAATGCTGATTTATTTCCTGTTAATAAAATATGAAACAAAATAGTTTTTTGTCCGGTTTTGATTTGAGCATTCATAAAATGTGTTTTGGCATTTCATGTTTCTTCTACAAATTCTGATAAATTGTTGCTCAGTATGGCAAAATCCAAGATTGGAAAATAAACTTTGCTTTACACTGCAAAATATGCCAAAAGTAAAATTATAATAGATTGTACGTATGTAGGGCTGAAAATAATGCAAAAGTCTATGTCTAAGTGTTCATGTATGTTATATTTTCCATAACAAGGTTTTGAATTGGTTTGGTTGGAGGTTAGGTTTAGTTCAGTCTTTAAGTGTATATAAATGTTACACTGCAATACATTGCTTGTCTGTTACAGCTTGCCAAAAGCTATGTTCATTTAAAGAAAGAAAGACAGAAAAAAGTTCTAACAGGGCTGGTTCTTTTCTTCTGGCACTTACTTTGTGAACTAAATCTTTGGCCAGTTTTGAGGGAGAAGTGTATTTATGTAACAGCTGTCTTCATTTTACTTAGAGTGCTGAGGTTTATGTGCACATTACTGTTTGGAAAAATAGATGTTTCTATTTATAAATAAAAGGGGAACAGAACAAACTTCTCCTACATTCTCCTTGTGTACCTTTCTTTTCATTTAGCAATGGTCCATTTTATTATGTTTTATATCCACTGCAATGATGTAAAGATGTTGCATATGAAGTCAAATAAAGATTGAGTGAGTAAACGGCAGGTGTTTTTGGTTCTTATTAAGCTTGCGGAATCAGTTTTTCCACCTTGGCTTCATGCTGACCTGTGACAAAAGCACTTTGTTCCAGGAAATCGTGAGCGGATGCTCCCTGTTTGATTAAAACTCTGACCTCCTGCAGTCTTTAGACATGCATATGTTATATGAGCACCTAATGCTCTCCTATGATTCTTTTTTCATTCACTGAAGGGAAGCGATTGTATCTAAGGCAGAAATGGCCATTCTCCGCTGATATCAACAGGATTCAGCACATCTGCTCCCACACAAGATGCATCATTTACAAATGGGTTGTACATGAATTAGAATTGTTTGGTCAGATGCCGTGCTGGACACAATCTGGCCACAGCTTAAGTGCTATTCAACAGTGTGATTGAGTGCTCAAGGAGCAAGGAAAGTGAGAGTGTGGCTTCAGCAGGAAACGATTAGGCCCTCTGGCTCTCGGGCAAATGGGTATCGGAGGAAGTTCAGTTTTTCATATACTTTCATGTGATTTTTTGGACCCACTCCTTTTTTTGTGTGTAAACCTTGTTCCAATAAATCTTTCATATAATACTGATTATCTGTAAACATTTTCCACATCACAGCCTCTAAACACCATGTGTGAAAGTACTCAACCCTTTTCGACATCATTGAATCTTAAGTGAAATGTTTTGAAATCGTTAGGGATAAACCATGATGGGAAATAGAGGCTTTTTAGAAAACTAGCTTTGTTGTCTCCCAGACCACCAACAAAATAAACAGTTCTTGTCTCATAACAGCTGGATGGGAGAGGAATGCCACCATTTGCTGGAATAAACAGAAGGCAGTAAAAGGAGGTATGTGTACTGTGAATGAACCTAGCAGAGTGTGACTTGGTTACATGTGGTGATTTTCTTACGTCCTATGTGTTGCTGCTGAATCTTCTGGTAGCAAAACTGGATTCATTAGGAGATATCCTAGGTTGCAAACTGGACAGACTAGTCTCAGAGCTGTCCAAGGTCCTGGACCCACCGTGTGACCTCCTCAGACAAGGGCCTGTATGATACCCCTAGAGGCAGCTACATTGTAATATTATGTGTGAAAAACATCCCCAAGTCTTGCATCATCTTATCACCTCTAGTGGATCTTCCAATCTGGATGTCTGTGTCTAAAATCACATACCTGATACTGACAAAGAGATAAAATCACAGTGATTTTTGACTCATCTTGCATGTCAATGAAAAAAAGCCAAGCAAATGGTAATACTAAATACAATTGGTTCCTCATTTTTCAAGGTCTCAACACATGAAAATGCCCTTCCAGCAAGCTGACTCACTGTGTAACTTAAAACCCTTAGTTAGCATTTCATAAGAATTTCATAGGAAAAATAAGTTAAATTCATATAATTCTGTAAAAAGGTGTGTTTAAGAGTTTAACAGACATCTAAATTAATACCCCACAGTAAAGGGCTATAAAACAAAACAATATTTAATAAGAAATTGATAATAGGGAAATGCTTTTTAATCACTTAAAACCTGATATACAGATGGAGAGGAAGTAGAGGAACATTAGTATAAACCTGTAGTTGATATTTACTGGTTATTATTTTTAACTAAATTGTAGAAATGGCTGCTAATGAAAGGTATAGATGATATTGGGCTCAGAGTGGTATTGACAAAGCAAATGCTCACTGCAAGTTTTCTTTTTTTATGTATGATATTGATGATTCATCTTTTAAAACATAATAGTGCAGTCATTTTATTTAAGATAATAGTTTAATCGCACCTTGAATTTTTCCATACTGGAGGTGTGTTTTGTAAAGCATTCTGAAGCAGCTCTGTAGATTAAGAACAATACGAAAATGAACATCTGGGGTTTGTTTGTTTTTCTATTCTAAAAATAGAACTGAAATTGGTAACACTTTCAAATGACGGCCACAGCTTTCCCGGTGGATAAACTCAGACAAAACACAGTTTTGAAACTGAGGCTTGTTAATAACAATATTGATAAAATGCTCATCACTAATAGTCCAAAATTAATATAAATACTGTCTGCAAGTCAAACTGATGTCCATAAATAACCATTAAAAGATGTATTCATTATTTTCTATATCTATTTGTCTTCAGGCCGCTCTGCATCTGGACTCATGTACAATGGACTAATTTGCCTCCAATCTCCTCTGAATGGGTATGAAACACCACATGCTTTGTTTCCTTGCTTGGTTGCAGCTCTTTGACATATTTGACTCAGGAAATTCACAAACTGAATCTCTGCGTATATCATTTCTCTTAAAATAAAACTTCCAATAATGGTTCATGTAATTATCCAGTCTTTGGAAAGTGATTTTTTAAATTGCCATTTCTGATCATATAAAGAACAGCATTAGCAATTATGCCTGCAAGAGATGGATTTATATTAAAAATTGATTGCTCCACCTCGAGAAAATAAGCACATGACGTCAATGGAGGTGACCTTTGTAAAATCCTCATCAATAAAACCATGCCGAGGAAATGCAACTGATTCATATGATGCACACATTTCCAATAACACTCAGCCTTTAATTCAGTAATGAAACATTTCCCAAGTCTAACATTGTGCAATGGCCTATGACTTATATTGTATAGCATCCTACATATAAAGGTGCAGAGCACACCATGGGAAATTAGACTTTAAAATGCAGCACATTTCCAAGCAAGGTCCCTTCAAAGCAAGGAAGTTCATACTGCGCATAACAATGTTGTACCATTTGTTTTAGGTACCAAATATTTTGTTGATTCAGATAGTGAAAGGGGAATGTGATACTATATAAACTGAAGATTATTATTATTAAATATTTAAGACAAATTCATTACGTGCACTACATTATTTTGGATTTATACGTGTAAATATGTGAAGACACGTTCCTTTTTTTTTTTTTTTTAATAATCCATCCAATCTGCAGTGATAGTTGGTTTCCATGGTATTATCACCTTCATATACAATCTGCACCTTCTGTGATATGGGTTTATTGTGTCTTTTCAACTTAAATTCCCTTGTAAACGTATAGAAAGTATGGTTATAATGGGGTTATAATTGCAAGTGTGCAAAACGCTATGCATTCGAGTTTTAATGGTAGGCTTTCTTTGATCAAGAGCCCCCTCCTTTAACACCTCTTACTGTGCACATAGTGAGACCGTTTCTGCTGTAATGGTTGTGGTTTCTGGGAACAACACGTGGCATTGATCAGGCAGGTGAGCCGTATTGCCCCCCCGACTTTATCAAACAACTCATGAACAATAAACAATAAGGAGCAAAGCACACCACAGCAGGATGCCGATCCAATTACAGCAGGTTCATGGTGCAAGCTGCACGCCCCCCCACCAGGCTCTCCATTTATAGATTCAGATCTCTCCCCCTGACGTGGCCAAGCCATAGACTCCCCATTCATCTGAAGCACTTCTGGCTCTCTGCCTCTATACTATGGTGACCCTGAAGATGCAGTCAGCTTCTTTCGTTGCTATGGAGAAATAACAAATCCACTCTTCCTGCTGTTCGGAGCTCATTTTCATGGTGCTGATTGACAGCTGTGACTTCCCATTTCCTGTTCGGACTTGGAAAAGCTGAAGATGAATTAATACCAGTGCTGCTTTATACCCCGGCTGACTTGACTTCACTTATGACTTAGCATACAGAGGTTAACTGACTCTTAACAAAGAAAACATGCATGTAAGTCAGCATGAAAATATTCTGATTCATAGTACTACTGTTACACAACTGGGATGACCTGACATCATGCACAGACAGGCCCTGCAGACAATTTCCACATCTCTTTAGTACCCAAGTGCCTGAAACTAGAAATGTCGTTGTGTAAGCAATTGTTTGTCTGTTTATAAGATGAATACAGATAATTGCAACAATAATATATTTCTTAGTGATCACTTCACTGCCTGATGGACATAATAAGAAAACTGCTTAAGCATGAGTTAAAAGTGCATCAATGTCCACCTCTACAGACTAAAAACAAATCGTACAGATCAGGAACAGTACTTCACGTGAAGACCAGCAATGACTTCTAGAGGCAAACTAGCCACCATGTTTATACAACAGCACAATCACTTACTACTTAATATGACTCCATCTAACTATCTAGCTAAATCACTAGCTAAATCACCAGCCAACTTCACTATGACTGGTTATCTTTAAGTACAGTGAAATGATGAACTACAGTTGAAGCCCTTTAAAAGCACTTCACAAGTGTTGTTGAGTACAAATACTGAAACCCTGTGTGGCAAAGACAAACACAACAACGGCCTGTAACCAAATCAGGGATGAATAAAACTCTTTCCAGAACAGCTAAATTAACTGTGATTGAGACTAAATACCCAGCAACTACAGCACACGAACACAGCCAGACCACAGCCATTATGGCACCAGAACGGCCTCTTCCGCTCTGACCACAGCAGCTCCACCGATGTGGGTCTGTCTTCAAGGGAAAGGCCCTCACAAAGTCGGCACAAGTGTTGCTGCTGTTGTGGTTCTTTTCCCATTTGTGTAGATTTATTCAATGTGTTCAATATATTTTAACTGTACATATATGTATATCATTATTACATTTAATAATTATAATATTTTATTATTATTACTATCATTATTCTTTCATTTTAATCATTTTAATCTGTGATACATACTATAGTCACTATAGTCATTGTGCAAACATTTATTGTTAATAATCAAGGAAGAAACCTGACTGGAAATAAACGAAAGCATACATCAAGTTACTCCAACAATATCAAGGAGGAAATGAGTTTTAAAACTTGTCTTCTGTAAACTTATTTTGTTTTATTTTTTTGATATTTTTTCCCTCGGTGAAGGTGGCGGCATTGCGCCACCACTGAGATTATTGAAAGCACACCTCCACTGCAAGACCTGAGAGTGACCCTGTCTGTCTTATAAAATACCTTATGCTAGCAATCACTAATTTTGCTCATGTCAGAGTAATAAACTTCCCTTTTATGTTCGTGTTTTCTACCACACGTGTTCTGCGTTTGCGCATCTACATTGGTTCAGTGATCTAAACTTCTCAAACATTGCCTATAGCTAATTTACAATCTGAACAACAGACCAAGCAGTGAAAGTGCCACCAGATGGGAAAAGCAACTGGCAGTCCAATGCATTCACATGACAATGAGGATTCCCAGCAAAAAGTACTGGGAGATGAAGCACATATTTTTCCTCTGAGATCCTCTGGTAATATTATTGACAATTATATGTCCTTGGTTGTAAAGTCAACAGTCAGATCTTTAAAGGCTGGTATTTTTACGAGGAAGCCATGATGTTGAAAATGTTTATTTGCTAACTTTAGATAATCAGAAAGAGCTTTAGAAAGTATCAATTAAAATAACTGTTTATTTTCTGAAAAAGCTATAAATAAGAATTGGTATGGCTTTCGGGAACTAACAAAGTGACTTAAAAGTAAGAGTTACAAGAGTTGGGCTACTACACATAGGCAATGAAACGGACCGGAATATGCATGCATGGTGGATTGCAATTGGTGCAAAACAATGCTGTTGTGTTTCCAAAACTAACACCATGCTTGTGTCAACTAAGACATCCTCATATCCTCCCCATATTCTTTAAAATGTTACTAGGCAGCTTTAGGCTACCCTATACACTGGCAACATGCAGATGGCATATGGCTGAGCTGGTCACAAGGTGGTGCTGTTGAGCCCTGCAATTTGCATGTAAAGTTTACTAATTAAATAGTTCATTTTGTTCATCTTATATATTCTATG
The DNA here is from genome assembly GCF_036373705.1 of Amia ocellicauda. Classification (NCBI taxonomy): domain Eukaryota; kingdom Metazoa; phylum Chordata; class Actinopteri; order Amiiformes; family Amiidae; genus Amia; species Amia ocellicauda. The sequence continues at coordinate 18,715,913 of NC_089855.1, forward strand.
AGGGAACACGTGGTAAGCTTCATACAGAGAAAAATAAATAAATCCACATTTGGAACCAAGCACCAAAGATTTAGAAACATGTTTATTTGCATTAATAGAAAACAATTAGTCACAAAGCTTGAAACTAGATTTGATAGACTGAACATAAGTACAGAAATAATATAATTAGCACAAAATGAGGATCTTCCACATGGATTAAATGAGCTTCAATAAACAAAGTTTTAATGCGCTGAGAACTGTTTATACAAGGTGTATAAAATCTATCTGATTTAAATGGTATTAAAATGAAATTACTCTTCTCACAGCCAAGATCAGCGTGTTTTCTCAGGCAGCACACAATGACACACTAGGGTTCAGTTCAGTGCTGGTCTAGTCGGGTTAAGCAGACTCAGATCCTTGTGTGGATTAACTTTGATTGGCTGCAGGTTTGGGTTATCCTGTTATTATTTTCCAAATTAGAATTAGTACTTAATGATTGACTTTGTTTTGATTGTCAATATTAAGATTTGTTTCACTCAATCTGGTTGTTTATTCCTCCTTAATTCAATTGATTGTATGACAAAAACATCTATTTCTCTGTTTTTGCCGAGATTTCTTTTCTTTTCATTTTTTGGTTAAACAACTTTTTTAAGTAAATAAACATCATTTTGGTTCCATTGCAGGGAAATGATTTGTTCAAAGCAAGTTTGAATTTGCAAACTGCACGTCCCAGGAACTCAGTTATGGAAAAGGACAATATTTCACCATCTGATTGGCTCATTTAATAGAAGCAACATGTTGACTTGAAGGCAATGTCCAGAACTGAAATGTGTTTGGGGAGCATGTATGTCATCACCTGACTTATCATGATAACAAAATTATGTGCATGTAAATCTCATCTTTAACCTTTCTTGACTATGATTGTTGATTATGTATTTTGGTGGTTAGGCAGTATTTTGAGTCACAGGCGCCGTAACTCAGTCAAGAGCATCCTTTTGGGCATGTGCTGCTGCTTCTCAAAAATAATTTGAATCTGAAACAGCTATTTGTTTCAGCCACAGAAACATCTGTCAGTTCTCAATGTTCACCTGTTTTTCGGGACGGAGATATCCTATAAATGGAAATTCATCAAGATAATTTTTGACCTGCATGGGTTTCATGAGGTTGTTTGTACAGCTTGAAGAAGTCATAACCCTCCCATTTCCTGCAAAGAAAAGACAATTTGTTTAAGCTGTTAAACTTCTCACAACTCAACCATTCTGTTCTCTAGCTTTGAAGATCAAGGCCAGTTTACACAACAATTCTCCCTGCCATTCTTGCAGGCACTCACTGAGAAATTTTATCTTAATGAATCTTGACAGATGCTTTATTTAAAGCCATTTAATGAACACAATCTATTGGCTTTTAATGAAACTCACTTCCACATATGGTTGGACATTTTATTTATCTACAACCTCAATCATTAAGTCAGAGTTCTGCAGATTACTCTACATGTTTTTGAAATTATTTAATTAAAGCAAAACAGATGTGATGGAACTGCCATTTAAAAATTCTTAATATGTATATTGATAATACTTATTTTTTTAACATAAATAGCCCACAACAAGTGGTAATATAAATGTGTGACTATCTTAAACATAAGGCATTTGTTCGTTTTTTCAATCTAGACAGTGACCTACTCAGAAGGATAAAATCAGGAAGGCAAAAGATATTGCTATTTTCCCAGTCTAAATCATATAACAGCTTTCAATAAACTGCAGATGCAAAGTGCAGATAAAACTAAATTAGTTTGAACCGGACATTAATCTTCATAGCATGAGAATGCTGTTTCACACCCATCGGTTATCTACACAGACACTGGCTGAGAAAAAGGGTGAAAGTGTGAGTATGGCAAACCCTTAAAAAACAACAACAAACAGCAAATAAAAGGGAGAGGAGCAAAAGAAAACCACAGCAGCATCTGTGTTCTTCCTGAAAATGTAGTAACTGCTTTTTAGCCAGGTTGAGACCCCGGGCCTCTTCTGTCATTACCTCAAGGGTATTCAAATGAAAGCAAGAGAGATGTGGAAATGAACTGTTGATTCATGTCCTTGAACAACCTTAAAATCTTCAAAGAAAGATGTACTGCCTGCAGGGATAAAGACAAGCATTGGCCTCAACCAAAATGTATTACAGCACTCAGTTTGGCACGGTTTTAAAATATAATTCCAAGTAGATAAATGCTTCCAAATAATGATTTAAATAAATACATACATGAAGAAAGTAAAAAGCTATTAATTTATTACAAACATTGTACACATGACACAGATATAACGTGTCACATTGGAAACTGATGTACTTTAAGTTACTTTGATGTTAAAAAACAAACAACGAAAAAATAAAAAATGAAAATGTTTGCTTTAGTTTCTTACAGCTTATTGATCCAAGGATCTCATCCAGTCGTTTCTTAGAGGGATTTCCAGGGAGTCTGCTCCAACAATGTGGTGGGTTAGTATGTTACCAACTCCCAGAAGAATTTGCGTAATGAAGTGTCACCTGTTTAATGAGAAAGCCACCTTCACACAGTGCCAGTGTTTGGCAATCACTTCAATGTCTGGCCAGACTGACCCGCAAGGCAGTTTCAAACTTCCTTTGCTCCACAAGAAGAGTCTTGACTTATGCTCCCTCCGTTTACATGCAGAGTTAAAACAGACTGGCTTTTTGTTGACATGGGTGTGATTTCCCATGACTTTGAAGCTTATTTGGTTGGTGATGTATCAGCGCTGGAATGTTTCCACTCTTGTTAGCACTAGGTAAACCTGTGTTGAACCCTCAGTCCCTCGACCATGTTTTGATAACAAGAACCAGGGCAACTGTGAGTCTGTCCATCAATAAACACTACACTGCATTAACACCACTCACAGAAAGTAAGGACTTTAACATGTTCATTATTGTGTTTACAGAAAATAAATAAATAAATTGGGGGGTGAATATGGTTTCAATGGGTTCAACAGCACCAACGACCAAATAAGAAATGGGTTGCAAAGTGATTTATAAAGCTTGACGTGTGTCACCTAATCACCTCATTTACATTCATTTACATTTATATAAACTATGTGAAAAGAGTTTGACTGACCCCAATGATGATGCATGGATTAAATTACAATTTAAGATAAGCGTTCCACATGACTAGGACCAGGGTCTTGTGATTTTGGTCTGTGGAGCCCCACACTTCAGGTTGTTGCTGGAGGTCATTCTAATTTTTTATTTCATTTCTTCCTAGTCATAAGGATGCAGGACAAGGCTGGTCTACATATTTAGCCAATCACCTCTGTTTAAACTTTTGTTACTATGTAATTATGGAGCCATACAGAAGTTCACTTCAGTTCAACAGTTTCCTTCCTCACAAATAGTCTACACAAGATATAAATACGACTTCCACCAGAATAAACTCACTGTGATCTCCAAACATTCAATTCATTTATTCAAATGCATGACTTACAAACTCTTATTTATGCATTTTTCTACAGTTACAACTGAATTGCAACTGAAACGTCAACTGATACATAATATAGTTTCACCTGCAATGGGTTAATTTTGCATCTAAAAAAAGCCGGAAACCCCCCAGTCTAGGCTTTTGGTAGAGAAAGAGTTAAATTCTTTAACCAGGGCCACCCTTTGTAAGAGTTTTTTGCCTGACAATAAGCAATTTGCTGTGCTCCCTGTTTTAATTGTTCCACACTGTATATTTCTTTCAGCTGTCCCAGCATTCCAGAAATCATGTATTGTCCGCCTCTCGTTTAAAAGCAGGTCATATGTGTTCTGTTTGTTACTGTTATTATCATTATTACTATTATTACTGTTGACACCCTGGCCTGCTTTCAGCCGTACCTCAGTACATTGTTCCTGTGAAATTCGGTATGTTTGTCCACTGTTTTCCACTGACCCCTGCCTTTTGTTTCCACCATCTCAGTGTTCTCTCTCTGGCTCTCTGGGATTTGTGCTCACTGCAGTTAAATAAGGTCGTCTCACAGGGGGGTGCTTGCGGTAGAGGGAAAAACAAAATGCTTGTCACTCTAAGCCCAGAACACTAATTCATGAATGACAAAATAGATATTGTGGTTCCAGTAACAGGAGAACCCTTTATGGGAATTTCCTCTTTCAATGCTTTTTTTCTGATCAATCACTTCTAACTGCTTTTTTAGTTTACAGAACAGAGCTTATCTCCAGTCTAATCCAATATGACTCAGAACAGTGTTTATGAGTGCACAAGCAGAGCCTTCTTGTAGCTTTCCCCAACGTCTGCCAAGAGTACGTCGCAACTTCAACCTACCAACCAATTTCAAGTTACAAACCAAGTACTGTATTTGACAGTTTTTCTTGCTCTTACTGGTGGAAACCCACCACCAGCTATCAGTGTCTGTTGAAGATATGTTTAATACAGATCTCAAAATGTATTTTAGACTTCCACTTCAGATATCAGGCAAAGGCTGATCAAATTAAAGAAAACAGTTACATTAATTTTACTGAGGGTTGTATGCGATTAGTGTCCATCAGGCATACACATATCATAAAAACAAATCAAATAATAGTAACTATCCATTACCTTCCTGCCATAGTGACAGTAAAACTAGCAGGAGGGAAGAGAGAGTGTGAATGTAACAATATCCAACCAGTGCCGTAATTAAAATGCTGCGCAACCTTTTGATTAATTTTCCTGAAAAATGGGATTTAGCTGATCGTCGGGTTACAATATCTTAAATCAGTTATCAGGACAGGTTTTTTTCCCCAGACTGTGGGAAGATACAGTCATTGCAGAAGCATATTTAAGGTATCAATACTATTTTAAAACAGAAGGCTGCTCAGCTTCCAAGATGAGCTAGGAATGTATTATTTCTCACCACTGCCATTCAGAAACCTTTACCATAAAAATATAGTGGATTGTAACTACACCTGTCTGATTCTCAGTTCCCAGGGAAATTGGTGACCTGTTACCTCAGTGGAAAGTGTCAGGAAGGCCGTGCAGCAGGAATATTGTGTACGAGCAAGGTCACTGTAATTTATTTCCATTGGCAAAAGAAAGAGGGTGAAGGTCAACCTCCATATATAAATGAGTGATTCTGGGTTGCAGGTTGTGTGTTTCTCATGACCTGATTGCCTTGCCTTGAACCAATTCAGGAAGCAATGTTAGCACTTTCAAACTATTTAGATAATTACTGTATTAATGTAATGACTTTTACCGCTTTGCACAAATAGACAAACATGTTTCCAGCCCTCACTGCCAAGGCACTCTATGTAACACATACAATTAAGATTAGGATACAGTAAAGTAGGTAGTTACTTTCTATTATACGGTTGTGTACCTTAGTATGAATAAATTCCACAAGGTTTAGACAAATGAAAAAGTTGAATGGATGTTTAAATGTTTTAAATATCTTTTATCAAATGATATTAGACAATCATCATCATTCAAATGAAGAACTGGTATTTCAATAGTGTGTGATCATACTTCTCAGAACATGTGGGTCTTTGATGCCAAGGGAAATTGTGACTGCACTGTGTTGTATGAATAAGCAATACCTTTGGCTCTTTGGAGAAACACTAAATATGGGCATCACTGCAAACACCCACACACAAATAAACAAGAACAAAACTCTCAGATTAACCACCTTTGCAAAGTGGGAAAGTACGTTTTGGAATCGGTAATGCCAATGATTGGAAATATGTTAAAGGAGGGACTGGTCAGAAATACTCAGAAAAGAACAGGAAGTGATGCTCCAGATTTGAGACGAGCCACAAAATTGCTTTTTATATTCTCTGTAAAGGAAGTATCAATTAGATATTGAATAAGAATGAATAATGGTAACATACTTTATAAGTCACATTCATAAAAATGCACACAAATATGGGAGAAAGCAGAGTGGTTTTGTGATATTTCATTATCAATCTTGACAATGGCAGGGCTGCTTTCTCTTGTGGAGGGAGTGAATAGATGTGTTTGTGCTGAGTCTTATATGGACACATTTCTTTGAATTGTACAGCATGTGCATTTGAAAAATAAAGTCTTTCATATTAGTTTAAAGCAATGGAGAAATCAATAGACAGCATGGTAATCATGATATTTGTCAAGACATACCAATACTGCCTTGTACTTTGCACAAATAGATGTAACTTAAACACAGGCATTTTACAGAGGAAAGGTTCTGCTTTGGAAACTTGTCAGTGCGGTTCCTGAGTGACTGAATAAGTATTGCAAGAGAAAAAATGATTAAATAATTCAGAATAACCTTTCCAATAAGTTTCAGTTAATTGCAGTGTAGCTATTGCATCGTTTAGTTTATTACAATAATCAGATACTTGGGTAATACAAACACTGTTCTGCGAGAGTGACTTCTGTGCTCCATGTGCCCAGGCTTACATGCCTTAATGGCTGCCTTCACTGGCAGAAACACAGCGATGTCAAAAATGGAACAGCAAGGCTCATTAAATGAACAAACGGCTCATGAAGGGAATTCCCTTCTTTTCTTTTCAATGGCGAACATGACTTTCAGTGTGCTGTGAATCACACAACGTAGTGCCTGCCCTTAAAGTGTAAGAAATGACTAAAATGGAAAACTGCTACACAGGGTGACTAAAAAAAAAATAGAGACTAATCTAGCTGAAAGATTAACCGTTTTATCAACTACATGCATTTTCACAAACACCAGAAATAAAAATAAGGGATGAAAATATACATGTTTTATGGATACCATTAATTGAAATAAACATTAATGGGTATTTTCAGGTGTAAGTGCATTTGAGTGAAACTGAAGTGAGACTATGGGGACAAACTATTAACCACCTAATGAACAGCCTAAATAGATTATTAATATGGACATACCAAGAGACTTGTTATATTCCCATGCTCCTTGAGAACCTTATATTTAGTTGCTTTGCATTGCTTACATAGCCTACTGTATAGAATACACACACACACACCTCCCCAGCACAACTGCTCTAAACCCAGTGCTCTAGAGGAAGGTTTTAGAAAACCTGGGGAAGCAGGCAGATTAAAATTTAGATGTATATATAAAGCTGTATAAACTATTTTTTTGTTTTAGAGTCTGAAAATGGCAACCAAAATTGACATTCCTTTGCATGGTAGGCAAAGCATGGACTTTTGGGACATTGCTTAAATCTGATTATGGCAATTCACCACTTGTCTACAGCACCTAGAAACTACAATTTCAAAAATAAATCAATCCGAAGCCCTGAAAATAAAAAATGTTCCCCATGTACCTTCTGTAAGTGATTAGGGAAGGGTTGAAAGAAGGAGAAAAAAAAAAAAAATGTAGGTTGTGAATTAGTCATGCCTAATGTTTTTTGCATTTATTATATTTGGTTATACTGTGAAGTGCTCTGTAGCAACCTTGTGAAGGGCATGCCATGATTGTATTTAAAAGTTACAGGGAGCACAGTAATTTCAATTTAATTGAAAGAAGAGTTCTTACAGTAGATCTAACAAGGGGTTATTTTCATAATGAAACCTAGAAAGAAAATTGTTGAATACAATCATCAGGGTTTTATTGCAAGTGGTAGCCTATACTTCACATTAAAACATTTTGCCAGTCTAAGATGGGACATTTATTAAATCCAATAAATATTACCCCCACACCCTCTCAAGAAAAAAGCCCCACAATGTCTGAAGAAAACAATTCAATAAGGACTTTTAGGGGTTCAATATATTTTATTTCTTTTTTTTATATATACACTTCTCATACAAATTGTCAACAAAAAAAGTGCAAAAATTATAGATTTAAGTATATAGCCACAAAGCTGGCAATACAAACAAGTTTTCCCCGTTTGCTTTTATCCCTCCGGATAAACCCCATTTCCTGGATTATACAGGCTTACTTTCTCAAAACACGCAGACACTTTCTCAGACCAGAAATCTTAACACAAGGAGCACAAGCTTCAACAGGGTTAAAACAAGGCTGCTCTGAAGTCAACTGAGTAAGGCAAAACACACGGTAACCATTTCGGCCGATACAAAAGGCTTCCATAAAGCCAAAGATTCACTGCCAAGAAGCATGGTAAGAGAAAATGGCTCCAAGTTGAAAAATGATCTCAAACACACACTAAACTAAACTAAAAGGTAACGTACACATTAGTTGTGCCTATACACATGGATACCCCCCCCCACCGCCATCAACATGTTATCCCCACCTCCCCAATGAAACCAACACTTTGGCCAGGGATAGAGCACATTTAAACCAATCTAAAATAAAGGAGCTGAAACAAAGGACAGTTTTATTAGTTAAAATAAAGCCAATTCAATTAAGTTACTTAAAGTCCTATGTGGGTCATATAATGACTAAAGAATTCCCCCCCGAAATACTCCCACCCCATTTGACATATTCCTATACTTTTTCTTGATTATGCTTGGAAGGTTTTGTAATTTTGCAACCACCTCTTTTAGAGTGCTTGATTGGTTAATTAGGGTCAATTATGGAACACTACCAAACATACACCATATCCATTAAGTAGGGTTTATGGTATGGCTTGCATTTGCATCTTACCATGTTCCAGCAATCTGGAATACTATTTGGCATTTACTATCTGGGTCCAATAAATCTAGAAATATATGCACATGAACTAGAGTAGACTAGACTTGAAATACATTTCTGTAAACTGTTTGCGGCTAAATGAACATCACAAATCTACTTTCAGACCCTAAAAATGCTACTGTAAGATTTAAACATGCTTACAAAAGGCACATTTCTGGAACAGTTGAACATCAAAGGTGGTTATAAAACAGTCTAAGGGTGGGGATACAGAATACCTCCATTAGTGTGATACAAGTCTCATCTTAGTATAGAATAAAAATAGGACCCCTTCAAGAACTCATTTATAATTTGACCAAAAGCAAAGAATTTAAAAAAATCGATTCATATGCAACCTCCCATATTGATAACCTTACTTTTTGAACGGGCTTTTAAAATGCAGATCAGACCGTTTTGGCAAAAATAAGGTTAACACAGAAGGAGGGGGGTGGGGGGAGAAAAATGCAGATCACTTTTGTATGAAAAAGACCAAACCACATTCCTGTCCAGATTAAAAGGAACAGGCTGGCAAGTTAAGTTGAGACAAATACGAGCCCTGCATTTTATTGCTTTGTCATACAATTTCACAGAAAATAGCCTACAGTTTGGTCCCTTTTCAAACGTCACATCCAAGAAAATGTTCAAAACCACTACCCGTCACCTCGCCCAAACCTCACATGCAGGTTGTTGCCATACAAGTACAATGACCTGACGGGGAATCATGCCCCACTTCTTCAGCAGAAGGCTACAGTGACCCTGTCCCTGACTTTCCATCTTGTTTAAAAAAAAAAAAAAAAAGTAAGTCAACAACCCGTGTGTATAACAGATAAGGGTTGAACAGTTATCTCTTCACAGCATGTCTGAACATAATTTGAACTAGCACAGTTAAGATGTTTTGGAGTGGCTACAGGGAAAGGGAAGAAAAACAAGAACAGAAGCTACGCAAGGAATGTCCATAAAGGGATTCCAACTTCATTTTATTTCTATGCATGTTGAACAGGCAATTGAGTGCTGACAAGTACAGAACAGTACTTTAACACTAAGGTTGTTAAAATAGGAAGGGATCAGGCAATGCAATTTGGACAGTTGTCAAATCCACTGAAAAGCCTAGCTGGGTGAAGGCATGGGTTTAGCTTGCTTACTGTAGGAGCACAAGTGCAAGGCCCTCTCAATTGAACCCCTGAGCGCTTTAACATTACACCAATGCCCCATGCTGTTACGCTTCAGATTACACAACTCTTATCCCCAATACCGTATGCCCAAGAAAGTGAGCAGGTCTGTCTGTGTACGATATACAAGGTGGCCACACATACACAGCCCCCAATGACTGGACACTTTTAAGGATAATTATAGCTTGCTGTCACTTTCATTGGCTACTGCAACCAGACCTGGATACCATTTCAGTACAAAGCAGTACGAAGGCTCACAGCTATTCAAAGGTCCAAGAAACCCCTTTTAAGGGAAGGGAAGCATGTCAGAAGCAGAGAATGATTCTCTTACCACACTGTTGCAAAATGGATTTAAAAATGGTTACATGGAACAAACTATAAAAACACACAAAGACCAGATCTCTCCCTCAAATACAAGGCTAGATATTCTGCATAAGTCAAAGCAAGTGGAGGTTTGGTCTAGAAAATAAAATAAATATCCCACTACAATATCTATTTTTGAACTAAATCACCCATTACAACAATGTACACACAAAGCTGTGGGGAGGGGGCAACATTCTGCAATTCGCTTAAAGAGCCAAAGTTATTCAAATCCGCAAACTAAAAATTGTATTCACTATCTGACCATATAACAAATGGGAGTGCTAAAGTTCTGGGATTTCTTTTCTTTTTTGGAGGGGGGGGGTAATCACCCAGCTAAAGCGGTCATTAACGTCCAAAAGGAGAGGGTCTCCACGTCACTTAAATCTAACAAAGTACACAAACACACCCAAAAGATGGCATTTTAAATATTGTGCAATCGCTGCATATTTCTGTGCATTATATTTTTTCTTTTAAACCCCATTTTCTTTTTTTTTTTTTTAGTTTGCATTTTTTATTTTTTTTTTAAATATAATTTTCCAGTACACACAAGTGTATCCCCCCCTTTTATACATTTTTTTTTTTTTTTTTTTTTTTAGTTTTTGCTTAAAGACCAGATTAAACTTGCAACAGAACAGTTGTTTAGAGAGAGAAGGAAAAAAAAAAAAAAAAGGCACTCATACAAATGATCCTGGAACCAACACCATAAGGTCACCAAATTGTTGCCACTCCAGTAAGGCATGGTCTGAGGCTTTACAGAGGTGAAGGGGAAATAAAAAAAAAAAAAAAAAGGAATGGGTCCAAGAATCTGTACCATCTCTACAAAATGGGGAAAAGAGGGCAAGAGGAAAAGAAAGTGTGGGGGGAAAATGTCCCATTTTATTTATAGTTTACAACTGAAAAGGGAGTTTTTTCATATAATTCTTGGACCCTTAAACCAGTCTTTGCTTCAATTACATGGGAGCCAAGTTGGATAAGACTGGTTACATGAAGCTACATAGTAGTTGCTGAAATTGAGGTCTCTGACATAGGGTGCAGGCTGGTAGTAACAGGTGACACTAGATGCATCCGGTATGGCGTTTTGCTCCGCAAGTACTCTAAAAGCAATGAGGGAAATTAGGTTCAGCGTCTGCCTCCTCTCATGTCCCATCAGGCAGACCGTACTCTCGTTCACAACCCTGCGCAAAATCATGAGATAGTCGTACTTGCTTTTCTCCTCGCCAATAAAATGGCTCTGGAGGTAGGATTCCAGCTTCCTTTGCTGTTCCACAATGTCTGGAAAGTCAATGAAAAACCGTGAGCACATGTACCGTTCCAAGGCCTTGAACCGCTCTTCGTCGGTGGGCTTGAAGTCGCGAACGAGCAAGTTGCAGTACTTCAGCAGTCCGCCCCCTCGGATTTCCTCTGGGTTCTTGGTGGCTATCATTTTGTTCTTCAGATGGTCCAGTGCAACGTCAAAGTCCCCATAGACGCTCTCCCCGATGACAGTAGGGTGGAAGTGCTGAGACATGGGGTTCTCTGAGCAATCGTAGTAAAAGAGTAGGGAGTCCAAGATTATCTGGAAGGAGTCGACACTGAACTCAAACTGCCGGCGGATCGAGTCAACAAATTTCAACTCCACATTCCTGCCATTGTTGTTGGACAGGGAAATCAGGCTCCAGCGGTCCAGGTCTGTGTAAACTTTTACCAGTTTCTGCACATAAGCCTCTTTAAGAGTCATGGGGGTGATTTTCTCTTTATTCACCCCTTCAGGCAGGAAATCCAAGAGTGTGCCCAAAACAACTTCTTTGATGAGCTGGAATTGAGCTTCATTGGGAAGATCCACTCTAAAAATGACATCCAGGTCTTTGTAACTCCAGCCATTGTCCTGAACCAACACGTGACTGGCAGTGGATCCATTTAAACGGACATCTTTCACTTTGATTCCTCTCTCCTGCAGGCGGTTTCGCACCATCTGCACAATGTCCTTCAGTTTTACCTCTAGGGTTGGGAAGTTGCCCCGGCCGTGGACTGGGACGGCTTCGGTGAGGACTTCATTTAAACGGTTCACCTGATCCCAGCTCAGCACGCTGCTGGACTTGCATTCATTGCTCTCAACTTCTGCCATGTTGGGTTTCTTCTAGAGGTCTTTCAAAAACTAGTGAAAACAAAACACAAATACAGATTTTACATATTTACACTTTTTAAAGGAGTAACAATTTAATTAACGTTATGGCAATGTCAGCTAAAGTGCTCCAAACCAGATAATCTCCCCCCACCCTCCATATCTCAGCTCAGTTTATGGAAGACTTGTAATTTAAAAATCTAAAAATGGGTTAATGATCATAAACAAGAAAAAAACATGAGAACCCCATCGATCCATTACCTTAAACTTTTGACAAACAGAAAATAACAAATCTGAAATGTACTTTAAGTGCCTGCAATGGATTACTAGGGAATTGAACAAGTGGCAAATGCGCAGTTTGTCAATTAAAGTTTTTGGAGGGGGCGGAGGATTAATTACCACACATGAAGAAGTTTCTATTTCTGTAGTGGTCATAAAAGACACGTAGGCTGCTAAACATGCTTTATACAAGCAAACCGATTGTGTGATCTCACTCAACAGTGTAATAGCAGGCTTCACATAACTCTTGCTTGTAGTTTAAGGTCAGTGGAGCTGAACAGAAAGCGTGCGTCAGGATACGACACAGCATCAGGTGGAAATGCGACCCCCGAGCATGCAGCGCTATTTCGGGATTTAAAATGAAGTCGTGTAAAATTGCAACAAACACGTGTTTAATGCGATCTAAAGACCTTGCAATCGCCCGTCCACCCACCCACCCACCCACCCACACACACACACACACACACACACACACACACACACTAGCATTTCAAACTTTACACGTGTTGCGGATGCCACATGCTAGAAACCTCTTGCCTTATATAGTAGTTTATTATTTAGACATTTTTAGTCGATAGCTGAAAACGACAAGCTCCAGATCGGATTAAAAATGCAACACAGCAGAGACAATATTCATACACGTTTTTCCTCAAACTGGCTTCTTTAAGCATCTGCTGAAAGTTATTTTTCAAAAACCGCTCCTGTTATATGGTGACGAACTCAGGCAGGTTAAGCGCTATGAACATATAATGCAGGAGAATACAATAATAACAAATATATATATATATATATACACACACACTTACATTCCAGATAGAGTCCTTTGATCGCATGCAAATGACACAGAAGATAAAATAAAATAACGGCGCACAAACACTTGCATCCACCCGTTAACAGCAAGCAATGGGTCTGCTGTGCTGTGAGAGGCTGCCGGCCGGACTCACTCTTATACGCCAAACCACCGCCTGTGGCCACGCCGCGGCCCTATACTCCTCCACAGCCGGCACTTTGTTTATTTGCGTTTATTTGTGTGTTTATTTCTTTCGAGAATAAACAAACACAAGTCACGGGGGATGCAGATCTGGTCGTATGTATACAACAGCGCGCAACACTTTGGACAATTAAGTTACACTAGTCAACTGAAACAATATTACCTTTTTCAAAACCCGCACATTGTCTTCAGAGGTATTCCTCCGCCGCTCGGCGTTTCTGATTGGTCGTCGAGGTTTTTGTGTTGCCAAGTAACAAGTAGCGTTGGCTGCTGTGAATGTCGCTGTACACGGGTCGCCTACGTGCTGCGCAGATGTCCGCAGGTCTGCGCGAAACTGCGCGGCTCCACCAATGGGATCGCTGGGATTTGTGCAGATCTGTGTAGAACCTTCAGTGAGGGAACTAGTCTAATCTTGCCATGCCAATAAAGCTCTTGTGAATTGAATAGAGAACAGGAGAGGCTGCCAAACCCCAGTCTAATCTACTACCCCAACATAAAACCTGAACACTAAGCCTGAAACTTTGAACTGGTGCAATACAACTCAAAATACAACTCAGGAAAAAAACTGAATGTAACCAGAAAGACATTCTTAGATGTACTTGTAATCATGAATACTAGTTCAGGTTAGCTTTTTACATGAATAGGAAATCGGGAACAGGGTTAACAGGATTTGCTTTTGCTAGTGAATGGTTGTATTAGGATTGCAACCTAATATTGTGGTAAGGGAATATATTCAGTTACATTTGTATAGCTTGACTATACACATGCATAACATGCTATGAAAACGTGATCTGAATGTTTTGTTTTACATGGCTGTCTGGTACACGGAAATGGTACAATTTAAAAAAAACATTGCTGTAGTTACATTGTTCATGTAATCAAATAAAGGAGCAGACAAACACACAAACACAAAAAACACATTTTGACGTGTGTTCTGAATGCAAAGAATGGGAAAAGAAATGAGTCTCGAGACTATTGCTTATGTGGCCTTCCTACAGTAGCATGGAGGTCTCCTTCTTGCTCTTTGTTTGTGGCTCTGAATGCCAGCTAAGTGAGAAAAGACTCAAAAACGCTCGCTGGTGAGTCATTAGGAGCTCTTCCGTGCTCTTTCACTGTCCTCGGGCCCAGCTGACAGATGAGTAGAGCGCTGCCTAGAAATCCTAACATTTCCACAGCTACAGCCTCAATATGGTGAGCTGTCTTGGGACAGAAAAGGCTTCTCATATTTTGAAGTCCTGATTTTCATTCTGTTTCAATTATAGTGCCAAGACTGTACTTACTTCATTAAGTTTTTTTAGCCTTTACAGTGTGTATAGAAAGTCTACACCCCACTGCAAAATATTAACCCTTTGTTGCCTTATAGCCTGGAATGGATTTTTTTTTTTTCATGAATCAACACATCACAAATAAAATACATAAAAATGTGTAGCTGGCTTGGATAAGTGTCCACCCCCCTTGTAATAGCAATCCTAAATTAATTCAGGTGTAAGCAATCACTTTCCCTGTGCTAAACTGTATTGATTCGCGATTTCAGGATAATTTCAGCAGTTCAGCAGATTGCCTAATGCATTTCAAAGCAAAGACTCAAACATGAAGAACTCAGTCTGAGCCATACCCTTTGTGGCATGACTGGAAGATTGTTTTCCATCAATGCTGCCCAAGGAACCTTACAGAGACACTTTTGTAAAGCTGGTAGAGACCTATCCCAAAAGACTCACAGCTGTAATTGCTGCCAAAGATACTTCAAACGTCAATGTATTAACTTATTCAATTATGATATTTCAGGTTTTTTTTTTTTTACATATCTTTTTGCCCCCAGTGAGGACTATGGTGTGTATCAGTGGAAAATAAATATAATTGAAATGCATGAAACCCAGCACTGACAGAGCAAATTGTGAAAAATGTTCAAGGGGGTGTATACATTCAATATACACTGTAAATGTATATAGCTGGGCAAAAAACAATATTACCATTATTGTACTATAATATAAGTATTATCAGAAGGGTATTTGTTACTTGTTTATTATTTATTTACATAAGACAGTACACATTTAGACACTGTAAAAACGACAAAACAGAAAGCAAAAACATTTACACAACAATGTGTTGGTTTCCCTGCTGTTTGGGGGTAAACACACATCCTCTTTTCATTTACTATTTCCAGTGCTAAAAATATTCCCTGATACAACACAAGACGTATTAACACAGCTGCTGTTAGCACCACAATTTCTCTAGAAATGCCTGCTTTTCGAGAAAAGTGTTGTAACCAGGATGGCCTGGTTTTATTTTCCCACATATGTGTGTATATATCAATAGTTTTACTGTTAGAATACAAATGTACTGAATCATTTCCCACCCCCCACAATTAAATGTTGAACAGTTTCTGTTATACAAGCTCCAGAGTTCAGTTCCTCAGAAACCATCTTACTTTCACACCAATGACTTAATAGGGTAGAGCTGATTCTCTGTAATGGCCTTTGCTTGATGTTCAAAGTTCTCTCTTTGCACTTCACGGATGATGAAAGTTTCCATTTCCCAGACTCGGCCCGTGGAGATTCATTGGTTTCAGTGCAGGGGAGGAGCTGAGGGGATATACGGGGGGCCTGGAAATGCAGCATAATGTCTGTGTATCCCACATCAGATGACTCAACAGTAAATAAAACGTGAGACTGGAAAGCGTGTGGGATTTCCTTTTGTTTCTGTTATTAATTACTTCATTTAAGTGAGACATATTCCAACTGCATTCCATTGCTCACAATAAGAATCATCACCCACGGTAGAGGATATGTAAAAGGTAACATATCATGCCTTGGACAGAATCAAAATATATATATTTCCATGAAAAAGTGCAGAGGAATGCCCAGTGGTGGTTCTATTGTATGGCTGCCTGGGCGAACACCCCCTTCTGCACCCCCCAGTCAACAACAACAAAAGCACCATTCTGCACTAACTGTAATGTTTATTCAGACATTTTGGAACCACACAAATAAATAATCATAACATTTAAAACTATATAAATATAAAAATATATACATAAATAAGACTCATACATATCAAAAAGAAGTAACAAAGTAAAATTGTAGTATAAAAATACAAATTAAGAGAATCGAATTATTACACTATTACCCTATTGCTAACAAAAAACACAAATAAAACTAAATTGCACAAATCCTATATCACACAAATACACAAATAGAATAACAATCTTAAAAATAAGGAAACCTGATTATTACACTATTTCGCACAAACCAGAAAAAAATGCAACAATACGTCTGTGAAACTATATATTTAATATTGTGATTATGAATGAATTGTGGTTTATTTGGTAGCATTTCGTAGTGTGACTGATTTTACTAATGGCATTAGTGCTGTACAAAGTTAGATGTGCGCTCTATGATAGATTCCCCCGCTCCCCCTGCCTTGGGCTTCCAGTGGGGAGACCTATACCTAAATCCGCCACTGGGAATGCCCATGAAGCTGGGTGGCATGGTGGGATAAATTGCTTCTTTATATGAAGACAGTGAGTCTGCCTCATATATGTGTAACCCACTAAACGTAAAAAATTACTTATACACATAGACATCATATGGGTCAGGTGCCCTTTGAAAACTGCCAATATGACGTGCTTTGCCATATTATTGTATGAGAAAAGTTCCCCTAGGAATGGCAAGTACGAGTTTCTTAAACATTTGATTTTACTATACTCTGTAGGAGAGAACTGCTATGACCTCTGTACAGCTGCCAGCCATCCCAGTGACCCCTTCTGACCTCTGCTGGTCAGGGTTTGAATAGTGGTAGACAGAGCACCACTGGAGTGTGCTGCACCTTGCTTTCATCTGATTTACTTCAAGTTTAGTCTTGGCCAGATTATACTGGAGACTGCTTCTCTACGCAAGGTATTACTAACACTCTGCGGCCACTTGTTTTGCAAATGTTAATAATATCAGTGATAATCATATTAATAGACATAATATACACATTTGAACTGATACAATGCTCTACTAGATTATAGTCTGCTATTGTTCACACCAGTATGTAGGTATAGTTACACCTCCACAGATGCAGCTGGAGATTTGCACTGGTGATTGGGTTAAACAATATCCCTAAAAGATCAACGGATGACCTCACAGAAAATATTTAAATTCAACTAAACTGGCAGTTGGTTCAATGCCTGTAGTCAGCTGCTATTTATAAGTGTACTGTTGTAGGTGATGTAGAAACTATGGAAACTGCATCAAAGCATACATTATCAATATGTCAGGAGATATACATCAAGGCCAGTGCAAACTAAGTTCACTGGCCATGTCTATGCAATAAATCAACCTTTCTTTTTTTCACCCACATAGAACTACTAGAATATTAGAGCAAGAGATGAAGCACTTTAATTAACATGCCATAGGTTCATTTCAAAGCACAACTCAAACATTCTTCATCAGTGTGTGTTTATAGTGTATTTGTTTAAGCTTTTTTCCCTCTATTTCTAATAATAAAATGTTTAACGTAGACCTGAAAACCAGCAGTAGTGGTCAGTGTTTGACTAAAATTGCTACCATGACTTAACTGCATACCTTGAAAATGTAGTTAAGGATTTGTAACTGTAACCCACTAAAGGAAAATATAAAGTGGTCTGCTATTTATTTAATTAGTATCACACATCTGTGCATTTGAACTATGATCTTTGTGTTTGTGGCCCATTATGTAAAGAATTACTTCCTGCTTTGAAAAAAAACACATGGTTGCAATAGCAAGGATCTTCACTTCGAAAGAGTAGTTCAAGTTACGTAGGCAATATCTGTGTTTAGTTAGGTCTGGCATTTAGCAAAGTTAAATACTGCACCTCATTTATTGAAGGCCATGCAAATCATTTAATGATATGTCAACACCAGGAATAAGCTTTGTCCTTCCTGTGAAAGAGGAAATACATTTACGTAAGACCCTCACTAAACAAACGTATTACCACTCAAGTCAGAAAGACATGTTTGTGTTTTTGCTTGACCTTTTCCTGTGGGACTTGAAATTGAGATGGCACCTTGGCAGCTTCACTTCCAAGGAGAGAAGCAGCAAAAATGCCAGTGAGAAACCACCGGTGAAAAATACACACCTCAGGAAAATTCATGAAAGGGCAGAGAATATATTATTTAACAGGACAATCATCATTTAAAAGTTTTAAAGTGAACCTATATCATATCAGTTGAAGCACATTTTCTCTAGCTTTAATAACAATATTCTCAAAGGCAATGCGGTCAACCAGAAAAACAGAAGTAGCAATATAAATGCATGCTAATTACTAGATACAGAGACAAAGCTGTGTAATAGTGTTGCATTATTCTAGGAAAAGAGAGGTGAAAGACATTTTCTGACACTCACTACTACTCTGCTGTTGTGTTAAATTATGAAGATATGTAGAGATTAAGTAATAAACTTGATTTTAAAGACAGTCTCTAACAAAGCACCGAACATTTAAATAGGGTTTCCATCTTTCAAAACCTGGAACTGCTGCGAAACTATTTGAATACCACCCTCGGGTGAAAAAAACTCAACTTTGTGCTTCCAGGACACAGAAAAATATGCTTTTTAATAATTGTGATTATTATTTTATTTTCTGCAGCTACATTTACCATAGGAAAGGCAACTCATAGAACAAGAACTGTCCAATGAGAGGTAGGGCAGAAAAATGGGCTTTATTCAGATATACAGCATTGAAAATTGAACTCTACAAAGCGTTCAAACTATCAGAGCTTTGAAGTACAGATTGTATTTGGGATTAACACTGATATGTGTAGATTATGTATTATCTTTAGAAGTAAACTGACAGAGACAGTGACATTAAACCCTTTTTCTTGTTGAGTTGAACATCACCAGCCGTGATGAGAGTTGGACTAAAGCAAATACACTGTGTAATAAATAATTGAACATCATGATGTGATCAAATTAGGCACAATAGATAAGTTAGTTACTATTATTTTATTTTTTTTCTAATTTAAGACATTGGTTTAGAATAGAAGATGTACATTAACGTAATGTAATGTACATTCCTATATTTTAATTATTTTATAAATTGATTTAAAAAATAATCTTTACATTACTTTTTAAAGTGATCTGCACCAAAACACTGATATCATTGTAGTTTTTCGATTAAAATGTAAAATACACATTCTGTTCAAAACACTGCCTGTGGAGAACGTGTCAGTGAGGCGCCACTCAAATGTCAACCACTAAAATGACCATTAAAACCAACAGCTGGAAACCAAGCAACCCAAATGGAGTGAGCTGTGATGTAAGTTACCGCACAGCCACAAATTACTGTCCATTGTCCTCAATTCCTGGAAAACAAATCTGACGGCAATTAGCCAAAATTATTTTGTAATGAAGCTTGGGGTCTTCTGCTAAAAACAAAATGAGCTCTTTTGAACCCATACCATCTAATTAATTGCTCTCTGGCAACTCAGAGAGGAGAATTAGTGTTTTATTTATGAGGTGAATGCATGCAAGACTTTTTAATTTTGCTGAAAAATGTCAACCATCGTTTTTACAAATCAACCACACTTTTACCAGGGTTATAGCTTGGACACAAACCGGCCTTCTGCATCAGCGAGTTGATAGCAAAATTGAATGAAAGAGGACAGCTCACTTTAAACACAAAGGTTAATGGACTTTATAGGTTAATGGAGCTTTACATTCCTCTTCATCTACATGAAACAATATGCAGTATTGATTCTTATCTAAAATTATTTAAACAAACATTTTTAGAACATTTTTAGCTTGTAAGTTGTAAACACAGGGAAAATATAGTTCATATGTTATATAATGTCTGTGCTGAAGAATGTTTCTAGGAGAATATGGTCCATTTAAGGTCTATCAAAATTCCTCTTTGAAAATCCATATCAAACAGTGAACTGTAAGTGAAAATCTAAAGGAAAATGATCATAAATAAGCAGATATAATTATAAAATCCAACCAGGATGATCAATACTGTTTGAAGAAAACTAAACCCACATTTCTGCCGTGCAAAGAGTGTCTGCTACCTGCAAGCATGTTGTTTCAATTTCCATCTCATAAAACTGATATTGGCAAGAGATCAACTAAAATGGGCACGAGCTTGCAGCAGCCCCGCTGTCAATCATAGCAGGAGCTGGATATAAAGAACAATACCATTTTGAAGTTTTATTTTTTTATTTTACAGGTAAACTCCCATTTGCCATGATGGCAATAATGTTGCATATATTGCACTTCTAGCGGAAATAAACAAAAATGGTTTTAGAAGGTAATATATGTACATTATTGTCGATTTTTTGAAATGGCAATGTTTAATTTGATTTTACTAGTTTTTCTGAACATCAATCTTAATGATTATTTTGGTTCCAACATGTTGGAGGTATGGGTTCCTCTTTGGAAAGCTGGAAATTCACTTCATCGAGGCGATTGTGTGCAGTGCCTCACATTACACTCCGACACATAACTGCTAAACATACCCTGACAGATCTGTCTGATAAACATTCTTGCAGCTGATGCCGTGAGTGACTCCAGAAAGCACTGTATGCATTTACTCCCTGGACCATGTGGTTTCTGCATGCATATCCTCATCTGGAGGCCTTATGGTCCACATGGGTCACAAAGTGGGGCAGCAGTGTGGAGTAGCGGTTAGTGCCCTGGACTCTGGAGCGCAGGGTTGAGTTTAATCTGTGTGGGACGCTGCTGTTGTACTCTTGAGCAAGATACTGTACCTAGATTACTCCAGTGAAAACCCAGCTAAATGGGTCATTTTATGTAAAGATAATGTGATATGTTGTAATGTCTGCTAAGAAATATAAGAACAAAAATGTATCTATCAGTCTTTCAATTAAACCATACATGACATAATGAAGAAGTTTACAACATATGGATAAACCTATGTTACTGATTTACATGAAAATGCAGCTCCTTTCAAAAAGTGCAGAGTAATTTGTTCATTATCTTCACCCTGTGCGCTAAAGCACCCAGCGCCCAGCATGCCGACAGATTATCCTTTTCAGGAGGCTTGTCTTTATAGTAGCAGACAGTAGACTAGTAAGCATATATCATGTCTTCTTCAGGGTACTGATCACTGCTATCTTCTTCATAAGAAAGAGCTCTTCTGCTCTAAGAGAAGGAGAAAAGCTGACAGCCCTCTAACTTAGAAATGCATCACCTGTAGATTTTCAGACAAAACCATTATCTCACCATCAGTAAGATATAGCATTTGTTATTTATCATAAATATTGGTAAATGATATGTGGTTTTACTACACATGTGTTGAAGGTTTATTACATCAACAAAATACAAGAAACACAATAAATCAGCTTTGTCACAGGCTGCAATGCGTAAAAAGCCAAATATCCCACATTTCACTCTGACACTTTTAAACAGAGTTTCAACTTGATTATACAAATTGCATGATTTATTATCCTGTGGTAATTTCTGGTATCTACTTACACTTTTTCACAAACAAACAAAAACAGTAATATAGATGAAAACAAATATTCTTGCTTATGCTCATCTCATTAACCCTTAAGGCCCCAGTATGATATATATTTCACACACATTTAATAGGCTTCACAAGATATACCTTCCCCGTTTACCAGAGCTCTGCATGGGACATACTTGACATGCTGGGTTTCTCATTCACTTTTTTATTGTCGTTTTGCAACACCTTCCTCCGACTGCCCAGCTTTCGGAACTAGCAGGGTGGATAAACAGTTTGAGATGTTCTGTGGGCGCCTCACACTTAAGGCGTCTCCTTCCTTAACAACAGAGATTATCTGCAGGAGACTATGAACTGTGCTCACTTCCCAGAGTGAGAGACAGCCATCTAGTAAAGTGCTGTGGTGCAGGGGTTGCAAGTGATGAAGACTGCAGATAAGAAAGAGAAAAATGAAAACAGCTCTCCTGTTATCACAACAGCACAGTACAGAATACAGAAATCTCATGTAAAAAAATGAGGAGAATACTGGGTGTTGTCCTACATGTAAAATGGGCAATACCACATAGCCTGTGCAAGCTGAGAAAACTCAATTTCCAGTCTCCCAAACCATTGCGAACTGCAAACACTTCTGTAATGAACTAGTTACACCGGTTGTCTTACTCTTTAAGCACAAACGCCCTTCTATTCCTTATTTTGATCTTAACGTTATTACCTAGAGAGGCCAAATATGCAATAAATAGTTAGGTGGTCTTGCACATCAGCGCTGCCTTTTCCGAATTTAAGTTTTCGTTTTTATTCTGGCAGTTGCGCCAATTTGCTCAAGGAAATGTTTAATACATATGCTTTTGCACAATAATTCTATAGAGGGCTAGATTAGAAAAAAAACTAAAAAAAAAAACCTTCTGTAAAAAATTATTTAAAAAAAAAAACCTGACTTATTTCGGTTACATGTTTGTGGCCAATACTGCCCTCTACTGGCAATATACATACAATAAGTATATGTATGTTTGAGTACAGGAGCTCCCATATGTATTCATAAATGATGACGTGCAAGAAAATACAAGCGTGCAAGGAAAGTTATAGAAATAAAAAAACAAGTTAATAATGAATCAGAGGGTATATCGTAAATACAGCACCAGATTCCATTCTTCTTTACAATATATAAATATCCAGTGATATACTTTCTTCAGGTACAAAAATGAACCTATTATAAGCATCATGGGATGCACACCAAGTTATAAAGCAGTATGAACAACACAGGAACCGGTATGATAGGGATCAGCTTTCTGTTTAAATGTAAAGGAGTGAAGGCAGCCAAGATATCCTGGAAATCGTGCGTGAATAGTCAATTGAGACGAGAGATCACAATGCTTTCTGTTAGTTGAAGCAGCGTGTGAGGAGGTGTCTGTGATGACACAGGCAAGTGAGATTGCGTTTTTCTTTCCGCAGCTGTATTACATTGTCCTCTTGGCTCAGTATTGACAAAGGAGATTCAAAATGTAACAAAAACACAAGAGAAAGAGATCAGAGGATGTATATTGCTCCTATTCTTCACTTGTCTTATATGGATTGTATAAATAGGTTACATTTAAAACCTGAAAAGGGAAAGTTTACATCAGGATGAATTCAATTCTGCAGCTTACTATACACAAATAAGGTCAAGAGTCTTTTGTGTAGTTTCACCAATGATTGACTGGGCTGTTTCTCTACCAATCCTGTGTCTCATGTGTTACTGACTATTCACTGTAGTGAAAACAGATGTCAAGGTTGTAAAAGAAAAAGAAAAGCAATGCATTTAGATGCGTCTATCATCAAAGACTGCACCGTTCACGTTCCTTGGCTGACATCCTTCTGTCGATTACAGGAGAGACTGATGGAGATGATTTCAGACCAAGATCTATTATTTTGTCTTGAAATGGGGGAAAACAGATACAACTTGTTTGTGCACAGACAGCTAAACAGTTATATACATCTAAACGGACAGAACATCATCTTCAAGGGTGGCTAACCATCTGCTTTAACTATTAACAAGCAAAACAGAAAATGAACAGAAAATCAGACATGGGCGTCTCAAAGAAATCCCACCGCTACTGTCTTGGTGTTTGAAGACAGGATTAGAGCAATATACCACTTCTCCAGGATGCCACAATGATGTGCTTTTTTATTATTTCCCAATCATTAACAATAAATTAAAGAACCTTCAATATTGACTTTTAATAACATCTTTATTGAATCCTTTTTGTTTATTTGTCTGTTTGTTTGAAACATATTTACAATCATACTGTTGGGTAAAAATTACAAATACGGAACACTTTCAAAGTAAGACCGGCACCTGGGCGGCCAGGAGAGGAAGCTATGAAGTCTTATAGAAAACATTTCAACCCGACAGCAAGCAAAGTGTGCAGGTGCAACTACACAGCCCAGGAGAAGGACTCGCAAGCTCACTGTCTTTAATTCATTGCACTAGAAGCAGCTGAAAAAAAGAGAAACACACTGCGCTAATGTTTGTGTAGTTTAAAATCGAAAAGAAAGAATTGAACAGATGAGGATTGTTTATAGTCTTTACCCTCAGTGCCATTTTCTGGGGACAATTACGCAGCTTTATTTGAAGCAGGCCTCGACAAATGCTCGGAAAATGAACATTCCCGCGAGCTTGAAGAGGGCAGATCTTGTGAAGCGTTTACTTTTCGTATCACTTTATATATAAGAAACTATGCAGCCTTCATGTATATGTCTTAGAATTTGGTCACAAAAAGTGCAATGTTTAAAAAATAGTTAAATTTAAAATGAAAGATAATGAAGCCTTTTCTTAAATAAATACAAAAAAGAATGACAGGTTTTAAAATATGTCTTGTAGAGATTATTAAGTGGCTCTAGGACAGTAACTGAAATTTTGTATAGCTTAAAATGTCCTGCCCTGTCTTACCAGTTAATACATGGATTCATAACCTTATGCTACTGTATTTGTTTTCAAAAATCAGAATGCAGTTCAAATAACTGAACACCAGAAATTGTGATTATACTCTGTAATACAACAATACAAAGTATGAAACGAAACTTAACTCCTGCTATACTTAATAAATTGGGTTATTATATTCATAACAGTGAACATATTCATTAAAGATCTTATGTGTATAATATGAGGATTTCAGTTAGTAAATGCAACTCAATAAATCAATAAGGCATATTTCATATGTAAAATCACCTTTATATTAAATTCTCCTGTATTTCCTCTGTGAAAGAATGTATATGAAATAACTGATTTCATGAATACTACAGAATTATATACCAAACGTCTACATTAAATATTTATCAGTCTGTATCTGAAACCTAAGCCGCTGCTTCCAAGACGGGTTCAAATATTATATTTTGTGGTTATAAGACTCCCTCAAGGCCGTGTGTCTCCAACCCCTTTTATAGATCATAATGGAGAATAGATACAATATTATCTGTTGTATGTTTTCAATTCTCAGGGACGTCAGTGTGATTTATGAAATGCATACGTTATGAAAATAAGATGGGTGGGCTAGAAGAGGTTTATGAGACTTGAGTCTGGCAGAGGGAAGAGAAAATAAAGGTTGATTAATTTGTACTGGTTTGCCACGTTTTCCTTGCTTTTAGCTCTCGGTTCAGAAAATGAATCATAGCTTGATCAACATCCAGTAACCATGCGGATTGTGGAATATTGTTTCTGCAATATAAGCCCCATGTAATTCAATCATGTTTAATTTCAAAATGTAAAAGTGACAGAAACACACATTAAATGCATTGGAAATAATAGTGTGAAATTGTCAGTGATCGGTATTTGATATCTTGTCTCTACCACGACTGATTAACAACCTCTTGGGCCTTCTACACTGCAACTAGCAGTAGGAGATGTATTTTATGATCCGTTTGAGCTGAAGGGCAGATGCAGACCTACAATTCATTGCAAGTAACAGCTATTCCCCAAGATCTTGGCAATCTCATCTGATAATAATATCTGAGTTGCATCAGACCAGGACTGGGAGAAAACAGGTCCAAAGCAAGGGAGCAAAGTGTATCAACCTGCCATGTCAAGACAAATCTAATAGAATCAAATCAAAAATAATAATAATAAAAAAAGACGACGTATGAGGCTTTATTACACGCGCCCAGATGTGTCATTTTATGGAAAAAGTGAGGACAAAGTGGACAAGACACACCTGGGTACTGGGAACATTCTTCCCTAGATGTGCAATAGATGAGGTCAATCCAACTGAGATTTATGTGAACTGATTAGCCAGGATTATAATATCATGCAAAAGGCTAGAAAAATATATAAATGGGAGATTCTGAACTACTTGAAAAGTAACCTGCATATCTGCAAAGAGATCTGAAAGTGGCTGAACTCAGTCGGATACCATGTATTGGGAAGTAGTTAAGTTGTAAGAAGTGCCTTTGCATGGCAATTAAAGGAAATCTAGACTAAGCCTTCATAGAGATGTATATATGACGGTGACCTCCTGTTGCCTTTGCGTTTGTCACTTCTATCTGGGGAAAGGTCATCTGCTGTGTGGAGGCCGGTACGCACAGCCAGACTCAACAGGAGAGGCGTCAGGGCTCTCTCCCACGCACTGCCTGGTAAAACCTCCCACTGAGATCCTGTGAACTTCACTGAAAAGGCCTGCTCAGTGAAGGCAGATGTTAGACCACATGTCTCTGTGGACAGTTTCTCTGAATGGGTTTTCACTCACTCCAGCTGCTTATACGCCTACCTCGGCCGAATGCCCTTTACACTGGGGTCGCATTTTCACTTCAGCAAAGTCTTTTTAGGGAAAGAGGCAACTGGAACACATTCTCGGGGAGACCGCATTAAGAACAGAAATATGAAGCTAGGTCAAGCAGCATCTATAGCAACAGCTTAACCAGCATTTCAGTGGTTGTGTGATATTGTAAACAAAAAGAAACCCCAAAGCGAGAGCACAAGGTCTCAGCCCTGATAACACTGAACAGAACACTCTCTTAAACATTCCTTTTTATTCATCAACATAGTAACACATACAATTCCAACAGAAATAAAAACCCTTTCCATCTGATAAAAGCAGAGCAAATTTTAAAACGATCGTACAATGGAAACACAGAAGAAGGTGTAGTACAATTTCAACTGGTGTCATTTGTGTTCAGATAAAATGATTCCTCTTGGGAGAAAGTTCCTTTGCTACTTATCTTGCGGCCCCAATGCAGTAGTCGAAGAGTGCAGAGATGGGCTGATTTCTGTTACACGACTGCAGGTTATGAAGTATAACTTTATCGCTGAAGAAGGAAGTAGATCATTGTCATCAATTCCTCACTATTTCGAAGGCGTGTCAACTTCCGAATTTCCGAACACAAAGGCTCAAATTTGTAAAGCTAAAGAAGCCGCAGTTTCTCTTAATTTTCTTTAAAGGGAAAAATAAAGGGAGAATGAGATCAGCCATATGAATGTGGAAATAAATTAATATTACAACCGTTGAAGAGTTGCCACATTGCCGCCATGGTTTTTAGATGGTCATTCTGTTCTGTGTTGTTCAGAGAAAAAAAAAAAGTATAATAGGGTGATATACAATAATTCTGGGATGCTACTGTATTTGTTCAAGTCCTTGAGCTGTATTAATTCCATTTGACTACGAAGAAATCTAGAAAAAAACAAAACCACCCCCTCCCCCCCAAAAAAACCCATCCCGTTTGACCCATCGTTTTTAGTCAGTATTGTTCCGAGCCAGGTCACTCGAAGACAGGAGGAAAAATGCCCCCGTTTGTGTGTACTTGTGAGTTCTGGTCAGCATTAAAAAATAAAACCAAAAAAATAAACCATCAACAAATGTAAAAGAATCCTGATCCAGAGGCTGGAGGGGAAAACAAATCCACATCCATTTGCAACACCTACCGTTGTCCTTTAAAAGCTTGGTCAGATTTATAAAATGGAATATGTCAAATTCAGCTGCTTTGACCTCGTCTGCCAAGATGAGTAGAGTAAGAAAGATTAAGTCCCTCGCCCTGCAGATTCGTACATTCCTCTCCGAAGGATTTTATAGATTTGAGTCTCTTCTTTATTACGTTGCATCAGCTTAATGGCCAAGAGTGGTCCTTTCACAAACACCTCCGCAGCCAATCCTATCGAAAAGCATTGTTGCCTGCTAGGGTTATATTTCCCAGGTGCAGTACAGGCAAGGGATGGGCCTCGGTGTTGAAGACCCAGTTATCTAAAGGTAACAGGTCGTCACTGGAGAACAGGAGGTACAGATACCTGCAATGAGAAACAAAAGAGAGATATTAAGCAAGAAAAGCAAGCCTCAGGGCTTCCTAACCAGCACAAAGACAAATGGAGACACTGCTAATGACGTTTATGTTATTCACAGAGGACTAAAAATCACTTCCAGATTATTATTATTATTATTTGTTATAAATTCAACAATATAGGTAAAACAAGGAAAAACATCTGTAATTCTGATGTAATGGTTGGAGAAAGAAAATAGATGGGGGGGCAATATTTCAAGGATGAATGAAACTACAAAAAATGCTGATATGACTGGGATTATAAATCTGTGTCAGCTCACACATCCTCAAAGCTGTGCCTACGGTCAGGGCGCTTTATTGATGTACTATTCTCTCTCAATGGAGGAAGTAGGAGCGCCATATAGCAGCACTATAAAAGCCTACACCAAAACGCCAGCCACTGCCTCAAGTTTTCTTTGCTTTTTGAAAACCGCTATTTTTACTGCACCCGTCTTTGCGGTTTCATGTAATATATTATTTCTGAAAGAGTTTCACTTAGCCGTGTTAGGAAGCAGCTGTCAGTTCTGGTGCAACAGAACAGCAGTCAATAAAATCCTTAATCTCTCAAGCACTTGAACAGCTGAGCAGGTGTGTACACAAACACACCTTTCCGTTTTGAAATATCTCGTGAAAAAAGACAGAAAGAAGCCATGTAGGATATGTTTGCTAGCCAGAAGCCTGCTAAGTGGAAGAAGTCCTTTGCAAAAGCTGGCCCCTGTAGCCTCCTGTTATTCCAGACAGCACAGCCTGCCAGACTCAGAGTAATGCTATTCATAATCTGAAAAGTACAAACCACCTTGTAAACCTGTATATTGAGTAGCATAGTATGTAAACACGTTTTACAACCATGTTCACTTTCTACCACAGAAAAGACTTTTGATCTTATCACCTAGAATGTTTACATACAACAAAAGCAAATATTAACAAATGTAGAATGCAACTTAAATGTAAATATACTGAAGCTTTGTTTTATGGTTTCATTCGAGAGCAGATATCTCCAGGATCTCACATTTACATCTGCGTGATTCCTTCATCTTTTGTGTTCCTTGAGAGGGATTGATTGCCTGCAGAGGGCAGTAACCATGCAACATAACATCTTTAAGAAAATCATAAAGTTTTCCTAAACACGTTTCCATTACATTTCATATCATCACTAACACACCAGCTCTCTCTGGACTTGTTTAACGTGTTTGTATACTAAAATAAAAGTTCATGTCTTAACCTGATCATTACAAACCTGCTGGCGGTTTGGCCTCGTCAGTGGCTGTTTTTTTTTTATACCGTCCTTTTCCGTTTTTAGCATTTCCAAGTGAGAGTGAATGGTTGCTTTGTGCGGCTTGAGAGCAGGGTCCTGACACACAATTAAGCCGGTTGTCCGAACATGACTTGTGTCCGATTGAGACTGACAGATCGACTGTGCCAAACAAAGTGTGCAATCTGGATTACACAGGGTAAGGAATTTAAACTTTTCATTGCACTGACAGCGAAAGGCCTTACCCTCAAATGGTGAACTATAAATGTCAAAGCCATCGACTCACACTTACGGCAATTACAACGCTTTGAGTGAGTGGAAGGAATTTGTGCAAACATGGGCTCTTTATTACTCTATTAACCAATTCCAGTTCCTGTTCTAATAACACCTTCACTTTATGTCATGTTTCTTTGCACAGCTTCAAAGAAGGCTCTGACAAATTCAGTTTACAAATGGAAAACATTCAATTCAATCCATACTTGATATTTAATTAAGGAAAAAACACATTTTCACAACTAAACTGACAAATAAGCATTACTTAACTTACCTTAACTTAACTTTAAAAAAAAAAAAAAAGAAAAAGAAAAAACCTCAAGAACAACACACACATTGAAGATGGTCCAGACAAGAGCCACGACACCAGACTGAAGAAGCATATGACTTACTTCAAAGTTTCAGCGAGGAAGAAGCTTTGTTGAACATCGTCATATGCCGGGTTTGAGGAGTAGACATCTTTGACTCCGGAGAAACCACCGCTGACCCTGCAGTACTTGTCAATGGCCTGAGGAAAAACAAAACAAAACAAAACAAAACAGTCTTCAGTGTGTCCCTCGACTAGTTGCTGCCAAACTCATTTCCAAAGAAGAGACACCGGATGCGCCAGTGTACGACACCACCGCAGATCATACATTGCACATAGCTGTAAACTATGGTCACAGCTCACATCCCCTCACAACACACAGGAGTATTGGAGGACCTTTCCTTCCCTGCTATGCCCTTTAAAACATACAAAACTGTATACTGTACACTGTACAGTGTGGAAACAATGGTTATCACTTCCAAAAATAAGCATGCTTTAATAATATTGCAACTCCAAATATTTGAGTATTGTTAATTGTTTTACAAATTCTCTAAATCCGAGTTTGAAATTCCCAGGACCGGGAGAAGCTATTAGCATTTCCTACGCCAGCATTAAACTGCAGTGGTTTCACAGCCCTGAAGCAGGTTTAAAACGGAATTAAATATCCGCTTAATAGGAAAATACAATATTGACTGTTTCCCTCTAGTGGGATTGTCTTCACCTTATGTGTGACTGCCTGTGATACATTTATTCCTCTGTTGTTTACTACCCCGTAAGGATGTATGTTGGCCTGGATCAGACACCAATGCCTGTGTGAGCTTTTTGGGCTCCTTGTGATTGTCTTAAAAATGTTCTCTGGTGAATGAGAGTCTGAAACCTAAGGAGGGAAGTGTTTGAAGTGTAAAGGGAAACTACCGCAGCTAAAGTACAGAACTGATACAGTGGAGTTTGCCATCGACCTTGAGTCATGAAAATAAACCAGAGACGCAAATGCAAATCTCGAAAATGGTTTCTGGTTCTGCACAGTAGCTGAGTGTTAACTGTACAG
This sequence comes from Amia ocellicauda, assembly GCF_036373705.1. Classification (NCBI taxonomy): domain Eukaryota; kingdom Metazoa; phylum Chordata; class Actinopteri; order Amiiformes; family Amiidae; genus Amia; species Amia ocellicauda. The sequence goes on from NC_089855.1 coordinate 18,746,952, forward strand.
TGCAATTCCACAGAAAGGAAATGTTAACAAGTCTGACACTTCACAGGGACTCGAATGTAGACATGAAGCCCCAAATCTACAAATAGTTGAAACACTTCTTGAAATGTCTTTTCCTCATAATCTGGCCACGTATATAGTTGTGGTGACACCATCAAACAAAGCTGACATATTTGATACAGAAGGTCTTTTCAACAGGCATTCATCACAATTTGAAAACAGCAGGAAACAAACAATGCTGGTTTGTGAAGAACCTGGCGTATCAATTATTTGAAAAGTTAACAAACACTGATAAATAATTGAACGAAAAAGGGGGAAAAAAAAGGTACTCGTGAGTACAGTACCGCCAACACAGAAAAAACAAGCTGGCGATTTCATATGTATGTATGCATTTATAACTCTGTACATAATAAATAGGATGCCTCCATACTATTAAAAGACAGGGATTGACTGAAATAAATAAGGTATGAAGTAATGCATAACAACAGGAATTCCAATATGACAAAAACATTTCCTTGGGTGTACTACGAGGCTTGTGAGGATTTAAAGCATAAGAAAAAGTATTTAACCACATATGAACACCATACACATTCCTTAGAGACAGACCGTTTCTGAAGTACACAACAGTGATGAGTTCAGAAACGGCAGGACAGCAGAAGATGGACAATCTCTTCAATTACTGGTCTGGTGGTGATGGAAAGGAACAACCCATCTACCTGAAAATAAATGTCGTCCAGCTGCTGTTTCACAGCGCGTACACAAATAAAGGTTAATTGAGAAGGTGCATGGGCAAAGCAGATGTGATTTCCTAGCCTGAAACCAAAATAATTACAACACTGAATCCTACTGAAAAGGGCACATTTTCCTGCATCACAGCCTTTTGTTTTCAAGAATCCAGCTATAAAACATCAAAGCTGATAAGCCCACCTATCAGTGAAAGAGTTAAAAAATACACAACAAACCCATCACTAATAATCCACAGCCATTTTAGAATACAACTACATTACACTTCCCAGTCAACCGCAGCGACTGATCCATTGGGCTGGAAAAATAATAATAAAAAAGGTCTCCTTATAGTAGCAACACTATACCTGTGTGGACTGGAGAGTTTAAACAAAGTTTTAATGTGAATTATTTGTCACAATACATATTTTAGAGAATCTTCTGATTTCTCATACTCATTAATCTTTCAGCTGGCCCTCTCATATATTCAAGTACAACCAAATTCTCTAAGAGTCTTACAGTACAGCTTTCTATTCAATCTGAGAAAACAGAGGTATAAAGAACAAGAAACATTCTGACAGTATTTAGTCTATATGGCATACATTGGATGTTCTAAATCCCTATGGTGGAGGCATTTTGAAATATATTATTCTTGGAAGTAGCAGGGGAATACAACATGACTTCTGCCTCTGCAACAACTATCAGTATGGTTTACAAAATGTAGGATTCACAACTGACAATGCTGGCTGAGAAACTACACAAAAAAGCATGATTAACAGAAATGAGATGAGAGTAATTTTGAGAGCACAAGACTGATAAAAAATACTGCCGTGCTGAGGTGATTGGTTTTGAGCAAGATCTTTAAATCTGACTATCTGATTCAAATAAAAAAAAATGGATTTTACGACCGAATGATGGACCCAAAATAGACAAATTATGTTCTTGATAGACAAATGAGTTTTCCTCTTTTCCATGCTGAATTCACCTTCACTTGTACACTGCTCTTAGAGGTAATCACAGGATGGAAACGTTTGCTAGAAAGAGTATTCCATTCCTGCTAACAGCTTATAAATGTATGGATTGTATTGGGCAGTGTCAATTAGCACAGACCCAGAAGGTTCAGGGATTAAGTTATTAGTCAATAGATGATATATTGCTAAACAAGTGCAGTATGGCAGATTCAACATGTGGAGATGTGTGTGTCTGTGTGTGTGTATATATATATATATATATATATATATATACACACACACACACACAACTAATGAGAAATGGATTACTGCAGACCTGTCACAAAATAAAGTTTCTCAAATCTTTCTTTAGATATATGTGTGGCAATCAATTATGTGAAATGAATTGTAAAGCAACCTACTGATTTCACAACAAAAGCCATATGGTTTCACACCTGTACAATGTCAGTATGTAAACTCTACTAGCAGCCAAGCTGATTTTCGTTTTGCAAGTCAATATTTCTCTGCGGGGGTGGGGGGACCCAAATCTATTCTGAAACTTACTTGTAAAAACATCTTTCTTTGGAAACAATAAAATTGTTTCATAACAACAGGTGGGCCATTTGCCTTTCATAATTTCCCTATGGGCAGACTGTGCTAAAAAAAGAACTGTTACTGATTTGAAGTGATACTGAAGAATGACTACTGAACAATAAGACAACTGCTGAGAGTACAACAAAGAACAAACTACCACTGTAACATACACTGTCCTCACTCTGACAAACGACGGTTCGTTTTCTTTTCTCCAGGTTCTGGGAAAGCACACAACTACAAGTCAGGAAACTCATGAGAACCCAAGGCAATATCCTTTAAACCTTCTGATTTGAGATTAACACAGCTGGAAGCACACACATATTAAAAACGTGACGCAGAGCAAAAAGTCCTCTATACTTATTTAATGATTACCAATGCAAGCAGAAAATGAGAAACGCTGAACATAATAATCCTGCTAAAAATAAACACTGTGACGTGTGTGTGTGTGTGTGTGTGTGTGTGTGTGTGTGTGGGAGTGTGAGGTTGATGCTAGGATCCCTGCCAGGACCATCCGTTGAGCAGAACTGTGAACCAAAACTGTCATTATAGCCAAGTGAGACCTAATAAAGTACAGAGCAACATTAGACTTCTGCAGTCTTCACGGGAGATTCTGATAATGATGTCTACCTACAGTCATTTTAATATCCACACTGCCACAGGAGACCAATGAAAGCATGAGCGGCTCAGGTTCTGTGAAGACCGTTTCAAACAATAGCTATGGTGGTGAATGTAGACATTTGGGACAGTTCAATAATACGTGGATTTGGGCTGCTTTACCAAATGAGAAATTTAAACATGACAGGAGAAGATGGACTGGGTGTATATAAAATTGAGAAAATGTTAACCTGCTTGTCTATAGGCAGCATATTACAAAATGTATTTTTCGCTGGTATACTCAACATATTTTAAACATGGTCTCAACAAACACTGTACAATACAGTTGTTTTCCTTAGACACCTGGATTAAGCTGAAGAAGAACCAAAAAAATATGTCACAATTTCTTCTGTTTACATCAGGTGGAAAAACCAGGTCACATTCAACAATGAACAGTAATCAAACACTTTCCCCAAATACATGATTTCATTGGAATTGCAGCTACAAACTGCAGTTGCAGGAACTTTCAAAGGAAGTCAAAATAATACAGTAAATCAAAAACCAAAAACAGATATAAGAAAAGGACCATGAGAATACTGCTTCAGTCTCCTGAGATCATAGGCCCTATACAATTCAAAATAAAAGTCTGCCTTGAAGGCCCTGGTGGAAAAAGATTGAAACAAAAATATAATCTTTGAATTTGTGCAAAGTAGAGTTTTCAAAGGCGTTAACGTAAACCCAACTGCTATGGCAAAGCAAATGTTAAGGTTTCATCTGCACAATGTGATTACAACAACTTATTTCTTCTGATTTTGTAGAATCTGGCCTTTGGGACACACCACTGCCTGTTCCCTCAATTACCATCTGTACTAAGAGCACATATATTACTTAAATAACACCAGAATCAATGCACCATAACCTCTAAATTAATTTAAAGAAAATACATACATACATAATTTCACTATTTAATTTCCTTAAATCAAGTTGTAGATAACAATAACAATGTGTTTTAAACAACTTCTTAATGTTGTTAAGACTTGTTCATCTTACTTCTGCTCCTGATTATGGGTGATAGAAGCTTTTAGATGATATACAAAGCTCCTATGATAAAAAGAAACCATCGGCATGAGTAGGATAAATATCAGCTTTTTGGGAATGTGAACTATATTAATTTTAAGTCAACTGAATTGGAGTGGATGTGCTAGAAGTTTCCGATTCATACAGGTACAGGACCATTCTCTGTTCACCGGCTGTAGATACTGTATACGCATGCAAGCAGAATCAATTAATTATTTTCTACAGTTAAAAGTGTAGACATGCTGCTATTCAGACCCTTATCACAGCAGTGGACTTCAATGCATCAGCTATAACACCTAGTACATACAGCATGTCATTAAACAACACAGAGCCAGGTAAAACAAAGAAAGCAGCCAACGACAAAAAAGCAAATAAATTAAAACTGATCAGAACAAAACAAATTAAATGTAATATTCAGTACTCGTATTTTAAAAACTGTAAGGTCTATCTTGGGAATAAACTATATCATAATCAGGCTTTGATAATTGGTACACAGGTTGCACTTGGACCACCAATGGGAAAATGTGCATCAAACTGACAGCTCAGCAGGTAATTGCATACCAATCACTGGCTACAACAGAAAACCTGCGACATTTGAAATGATGAGTTGGCAGAACAGAACATCGCCTCCACCGTATGATTTACGAATACTCAACAGCTGTCTGTGTTTAGCAAGACAAACATTAGAGCAGAGAGAATGTGATTCGGATTGCTTTAATAATAGACAAATTATAAATATATATAAAAAGGTTATGTGCCACTGTGTTTCTTCAGGTAGGCATGTGAGAACCTTTTGGTAAAACATACGTGAACCCCTGATTATATTTAGTTTTTTTCGCAAATGGAGCTACATGTAAGATGGAGCCAGAACATTTTTGGAGCTGGACGAATAATAAACAGGAAGATTGGAATTGGTTTTCATAATGGGATTTCTGGCTTGAAGCAGAATGCACAACCTATGAAGCATGACGTTTCTAGACTGCCTATTGAATGTTACCATAATGTGAGCCTTCAAACATGCGTTTCCTTCGTCCACTTGCACCGCTCCGAGTTTCTATTTGTAAATCAACGGCTTAGAGAAGCTGACAGCATCTGGCATTAGACTGAGTGAGTAAACAGACTGGTGAAATGAAAGTTACAGTGACGTGTACAGAGTGGATATAATATAATAATAAATCCATCCAGTACAGGGTCATGGTGAGCTGGAGTCTAATCCGGTGGGAACAGGGTGCAAAGCAGGGTACACCCTGGATCGGATGCCAGTCCATCCCAGGGCAACACACACATACACCACACTCAGAAAACTAGGGTATTTTGAGATGTTAGTAGAAATAATTATTCTAAAAGCTCCTCAAAAAATAGTTAAGGAACAGAGCAGAAAGAAAAGGCTGAAGGGAATGGTTTAAGTCACGTTAAGCCGCATTGAAGCAGATGAAGTGTAGTGTACCTCTGAAGATGAAGGTTAAACAGCAGTGCGGAAGGATATGCAGGAGGTACCCTGATATCCATCTGGTAAGCAGCTATCTACAGCTGGCCAGCCTGAACTCTCAAGGTGATGTCACACGCAATCTACAGCCGCTTCAGCCAACAGAGTATCACATTGCCTGCAGCTATGGAGAAATCATGTGAAGGCAGGTTTCCTTGTTTCTCAGCAAATTCCCCTACACTGAACTATAATCAGGTTCTCTTCTTCTATTAATCTGGATGCAAACAGAACCGGGTGGGGGTGGGTGCTGGGATCACTGCTGGCCTGGTACAGCCAGCTCCAGCAGCACATATATAGGGGAGAGTCACTGTAACTACCAAACTGGCCTTCACACAAATAAACAAGAAATGCTCATTAAAGGAAATACCAATGTTATCATCAAATGGTTCCTAACTAAATAACCTAAATATTAAACTACCTGTAGTTTTAAATTCAGGTCTGTTTTGAAAGGGGCTAATTCCTCACAAGGGCAGCCTATATTCCTCCCTGTGGGTTACATTTTGATGAATGCCAATATTTATTGCTCTAAAAAGAATAAATACAATTGAATTAGGCTTTTCTTAAAGCACTGAGAGGCAGATGGTAATTCACATACCTTCAATAAATGACGATTCAAGTCAGCATTGCAAAACCATCCTAAGTATCACTATGCTTTTTATGGCAATTTATATTTCAATGTTACAGTTATATTTGTTTCTCAGCAGGTCAGGCCAAGAAGCATTTAGGTGATATTTATTGTATCATTACTTATTCATGATATGGTGACCCTGCCACATTTTACTATTTCAGTCAATCTCAACATAAATTACAGTAAAGCTACCTAGCTGAAGGCAAGCCAAGTGACTCTTTTAACATAAATCAAAATTATCCATTTTTTCTGAGCATTTACTTTCAAGTTTTCCTGGAGTTGAAACAAATGAGGTGAGATGCCAATAATGTGGAAGTGACAGCATCACAACAGGAAGGAACGGGAGAGAAGACTACTTTTGTCACACTTTCAAAAAACAGGCATTTATTTGGGTTGGAGCTCAAATACAGTTTTGGTCGGGAGTCATCTTAAAGACCACAGCACCTGGTGTTTGCAGCCCTCAAAGGGTCATGGGGGGGGGGATCAGTCATGGACATACAATATGATAGAAAACAAGTTTGCTTGCAGGCTCAAATTGTCCTGGAGAAAGCTGCTGATTCTCAGTCACCACAAATCCCACCCTGCCTAAACACTGACTAAAGTCATCCTTATTTTTGAACTTTGAACTTTGAAACAGGGCAGTATTGTGAATAAAAGTGCATAATCTAGATTGGGCGTTAAGTCAATAAACGATAGTAGTTTCTCAGTTCATTCAAGTCAAGTTACTGGTTTTATGCTTGCTCAGATTCAACTCATGCTTTAAATGAACCTTTGTACTGGTGAACAATTGGTGATCCCCAATGTCTGTATTCATGTTTATATATAATATTTTGTAAGTGATTATTTAAAGGATGTGAGTATTGGCATTGTGTTTGTTACAGATTGATGGCAAAGTGATGTGTGGACTGCATTGCTTCTTTAGAGTATTAACTTGGTTCTTCTGTTTTACATTGAAGAACAAACAGTTTTTTCTGATTATATCCAGTTAATGAGGACATATGTGTGTGTTTATATTACATCTAATCAAGGATCTTCAGAGCAAGTTTCAATTAATATGGTGTGGTGGATTTTGATGAACGCACCTTTCTTGTTACAAACTACAAAATAAAAAGATGTTTAATTTTGTATATAAACTGTTCATTGAGATCTAACAACTTGAAAAGGGAAAGTCAGGCTCCTGTTCATCAAGCAAACAGTCTTTTAAGAAGCCCAAAGGTTTCATAACTCACAAATAGGCTTCACAGCAGGATACTGTTTAAGACACTGAAATGTGGAGCTGAGCAAAGACACTGACTGACAAACACAATTAGGAGTGGACAGCATATTCCTGCAGGGCTGCTTTGGTGGATAAAAACTGACAGGCAAGAATCTGTGAGGGGCATGCCTCAAAGGAATGCAGATCAAAATTTAATTGGATATAAAAAATATATACACTTTAATCTTGGTGCTCTGCAACAACAACGGACTGCAAGTCTTAGTAGCTTTTATCCCACAAGTTGGCAGTTTGACTGTGCAGAACATGCCCTAATGATATACTGTCCTCTTAAGATTTAATTAATAATTATTTACTTAATTAGTGGATTAACTATGCACATCCACCCTTTCTTTCCTTCGAGATACAGCAGTCGTCGGCTCCAAGGGGCAGCTGCAGTGCTAGATTCAGGTAGACACAATTATGACAAACAAGCACATGCCTACTGCAGGGCATGCAAGAAAAAGCATCTGCCCAGTTTGCTGTTGCAATTTAATTTGACAGTTACATGAGTGAAGCAAATACTCAAAGTACTCAAAACACATTCCTGCCATTTTAAAACGCTTCCAGGTCGACCTCTCCCCTTAAACATGCAAACTGCTTCTGTAATACGAATTTCCCAAAGGTTGCTTCCGTGTTGATTTGTTAGTTGACATGTTCACACCATAAATAGAGATGCTCTGAGAAAAAGGATATAAGGCATGGTTTGCTGAAGCTGCTTTCATGATTTTGTTCCCTTTACCTCTGTTAACCAACACACAGGAATTGAGATGTGGAAAACAACACCATGCAGGGCGCACTTCATGTGAAAAACAGGGAGGCTGTTAATTCATGAATAATTTAGACATCTGAATTTAAAGTAATAAATAATTTAAAACAAAACCTGCAGGCTGTACTATATTTTACTAAAGATGAATGCAGGCTGGAGGTTGGGGCATGTGCAAAAAAATATTTATCTATCCATGTCTTTTGTGACCCTTTCTAGGAAAGCGCATTATCGGTCTCAGGCATCTCAGGTGAGGTTTGGATGAGTACTAACACAGTCCATTACCTTGGCCGCTTTTAGGAGAGTTCTGTGCCGCCCTAGGGCCATGTGAACGTACTGTAAGTCAAAACACTGTCAAGTTATGCCAAACACACTGCAGAATTGTAGGAATGCTTTTTACCTGCGCTGCCTCCCAGCCCCACTGCCGGTACTTCGGGTCATGGGTATATCTCCACATGTACCAGTAGGTCTCGATCACCTCAGGACGCAGGATGTAGTACTTCTCATTCTGTCGGACTGCAACGGCCTCCAACCCGCTGTCAAATTTGAATGCCTCTGGGCCAACCTTTAACACTGCAACGGAAAGAGAACCATGTGAACGTTGATATTTATGATGCTAAAGGCGAGACTGGGCTTTGATAGTCCTTGTTTAGTCATTAATTAATTAGTATTATTGTGCTATTGGTACTAACAATAGTTATTTGACAGTAAGCAAAACAAATCTCAGTAACTAATTGGTTAAATACAAATTAAAAAGTTGCCATTGCTCCCATTGAGAAGCTGCAGCTTCACTTGTCTCGCTTGGTCACCTGTCCTGTCGTAGGATTCATGGCAGGTGTGTGCAATCTCCGCTCCGAGCTGGAGGTAGTGGCCGGCTTTGTCCAGAGGCGACCCATCTGCCCCAAGAGCAAACATGCCGCCAGCGAAACACGTCAGGTGGCCCATCTTCCTCTCCAGGTGGCCGTTCTTCCATTCCCCGATAAAGGTCAGCCCGCCGTTGGATTTCCGGATCAAGTGTCTCTCGATAGCCTGCAGGGAGTCCATGCAGAGGGACAGAGCGTGTTACACACTGTTTCTAGTGCACAGCTTGGACATATTTGCTGACAATGTAGCTCAGCAGCTTGTGTGCTTGAATACTACAGATTGTTTTCTCCCAGAAAACATTTTATTTTGCTAAAAAGTTTCAATGTTCTACAAATATGCAAATTGGCCTGTGTGCTCTCTGTGGGGTACTTAGTAACAGTGGCCTTGTGGGGAAAAATGAAATACATTTATCATCTGTTTAAACAACTTGTACAAACAACAAAAACACCAATGAAAGGTAATGTTTACTGTTATTAATTACTGTCATTAAGGTAGCTTTAGTCTCTATCAATGATGATGCTGAGGAAAATAACTGAGTATTAAAAGATAAAAGCATAAACTGTATTTTATCACAATCTTTAAAATCTGTTTATCATCTCTATTAGAGAATGCAAATGGAGAAGAGCCTTACGGAGATGACTTTTAATGGAGAAAGGAACGTGCTATGCATATTGGATTTGAACAATACTAATGGAAATCCAAAGTATAAACGAATGAGTACATTCTTCAAGATAATCTTATTACAGCACTTTGCAATGACGTGTTTTATGACACAAATGTCAATGAAAAAAGAGCAAACAGAACTGGCCTTTAACCCAACATTGTACCCACTGTACCCTCCCCAGGGAAAAGGATTAGCCTAAAATGCATTAGACTGTAACATTTTTATGGGCTGCCACAATCGCAAAGTACACTTACCTCAATGGCATCATCATACATCATCCTCGCTTCATTGTCAGTTTTATCCGACATCAGCCAGGCTTTTAATAGGTACTCATAGAAGCTGTCGCCTAGTCCCCCCACTGATGTGTGGTCTGTGGAAACCAAGGGAGAGACAGGTGAAACTCCAATTCAACAGCATTTGTTCACCTAAGTTATTTCAATTTGGGGTTAGATATTTTAACATGAAAACAAATTAGACAAAGGAGCCCTGAAAATCAATCAGTCAAACAAACAAACACTGATAGCCAGACAGTCTGTATTTTGGATGTTGTTAAATTAGCAGGAACAAGTGTGCCCACTATTGCTTCAGTGGAAATGGTGCTGTACTCAGCACAGCTTATGTTGTGAATGATGCTGCTGAAGTCAACACCCTACTTGTTTTAAATCTGAGCTGCACTTTTAATTTTTACGGTTTAGCTTCCTGCTTGTCAGTACTGCCAAGCATCTGTAGCCATTTCACCGATCAGCCTGAAATGGCACCGGCTAAATTTTTATGCCACACATTAGAATCACATTAAAGGAAATTCTGAAACGGTAATAACTAAACAAAAGCATGAAAATTTGTTTGGCCTTGGAAAATCAGAAATGATAACAGCCTTGGAAAAGTATGAGCATAAACGTCATAAGCCTGAAAGCATACCTCAGAGCAGATGCATATACCATGATACAAAGTAGCTTACATTCATTGATATCTGTTAAAATACAGTAATTATATGCATATTGGGTATGGCCAGAAAGTGATCAACATCAAGAAAAAGTGCAAAAATGTAACTTCAGTGACTGAGGTTTTGAACAAGCTTGTTTCCAGACAGTTTAATCTAATCTATTCTAGTTTTTAGTCAATTAGTCTTAGAAACAGATTAAAAAGAGTATCCATACCAAAATAAAGTGAAACACATACATTTTTCATAGCCTTACATGTTCTAAGAAATGGTTCCAATTTCCTGATTTTAAAATTCATACTACATAAACTTCTACATAAAGTCTGCTGGACCCCTCTGGCAGATATATTTAATGTAATTGGCTTTTAACCTTGACAGTACAGCTTGTTGGTTCCTGACAGCTTTCAAAGTGTAGAAGCCTTGCACACTTAAAGCACTAGTAATGGGCTAAGGGCTTACTGTATATCCATCAGGTGCTCGAAACCCTGATTTATTTCACTGGATTCTTCAAATATTCAGAAACAAGTGTTGTACAGTACAACGAGACTGAAGACTTTCAACAAGGCACACGTTTCAGCCAGAGGTGCTACACAAGGACTGTTGTGTGGAGTTGTGTGGGTGCAGTAGCAGAGATCGAGGGATCAGACTAACATAAAATAAGCACTGCTGTGAACATTTCAGTACCTGTTAGATTCTGTATTGTTTAAATCACTATGTATACAATACAAATGTTGCACAGATAGAAGGCAACACTCTTCTCAAGATCATATAATCAGAAATATGTGGAAATATAAATATGATGTTTTAAAGTATAGATACCTATTGATATATTCATATCACTGTGTGAAAATTATGTTTATCAAGAACTTGTTTTAAACAGATGCCTCAAAGAAAACCCTCATGACATTTTAAAGACGCATTTAGACCCAAATCTTCAAATGATATGTGGACTTAGAAAAATAAACATTTGAGACAGGCTCAAAGCACATTTTCTGAGAAAAAGACCTCAGAAGTTTGGGCCATACATCTGGGGAAAGCCCTGCAAAGGTTAATACAGTTTTCCTGAGAGAAAACAAGGAGAGGGTGGAATGCAGTGAACAACGTGCTCCTGCCCAAACATCTGTGAGGACTCACTTTTGCCACATGAATCTTAACACAAAACATTAACATTTCAGGGGACTGTATTTAACACAGTGCAATTTACAAAACCACAAACTAACTAAAAGAGAGAATGGTCTTACTCACTTCTGCAGCTGTCAAAGGCCTGCACAGATCTGGGAAACGTGAGCCCTGCTGCCATAGACTTTAGCTGAAAATCGTTTCCAAAAATGTTTTTAAATTGTGACTCATGGTCAAATTTTGTCGACTGGTGTCTAAACCACAAGCAAAAAAGATATACATTTGAATGACCGTGGTAGTAAGGAATGCTCACTGAATGACCGTGGTAGTTTGAAAGCTACAATCTTGAGTTCCTTGTCAGTGTCTCAGGGAGCAGAGGGTGCAAGGGTGCAGACAATCACTTCACATAAGGTATCACATTACTGCAACCACGTAAATGCACATAGTCTAATAAAATGGGGGTATTCTACATTGCAAATGCATGCTGCATTAATTTGCATAAAATGCAGACAACATATATTTGAAATTCTTTTTTTTTTTTTTAATTCTCTTACTAAACTGCAAAACTGCTGTAACGCGTTTTGTTCTTTTAAAGCTTTTCAATGCGGTTCTTAAAATCAGAGTAAAGCTTTCATCCACATGGATTGTTTCCCTTCGGACTTCAGCGCCTTTACATATTCTAGCCTTTTCCGCTTTAAATTCGTAGAGAACAGTGTCTAAACAGATGGTGTTAATACTGCAACTGTCACCGAAATTAAGGGAATTAAAAACAATTCACATCTTGTTAAATCTCCAGAAGTCATCCTGGGAAGGCTGATTAATGAGAAATAACAGCCGCTCCCCTCCTCCCATGCAGGTGTGGTCTGTACGTGCGGCACAACTAAGAAGGCAAGGCTATTAAATTAAACAACAAACAACAAGCCAGGCGATGCCAAGACAGCAGCGTCTGTAGACCCTGACTCATGGCACCAGCGGCAGCACACATACTATTCACACACTTTAGATGTGCGGCACCATTGGGCTAAAACCAGAGCGAGGGCAAGGGATCTAATGGAATCTATTAAAGACACTAAGCAAAGCTTCTTGAGACAGCACTAAACAGCACTAAGAAACTTTTTCTTTGCTGTTGAGGCTGGTCATTTTTGCTAATGAATACATTAATAATAAAATAAATGTATACAAATAAAATGCAGAAGAACCACATTTAAAGTAAAATAAAAAAAACATATATATATATATATATATATATATATATATATATATATATGTTTGTTTTATTTTACTTTAAATGTGGTTCTTCTGCATTTTATTTTTATACATTTATTTTATTATTAATGTATTCATTAGCAAAAATGACCATATATACACACAGTACTGTGCAAAAGGTTTAGACAGGTGTGAAACAAATGTTGTAAAGTAAGAATGCTTTCAAAAATAGACATGTTAATAGATTATATTTATCAATTAACTAAATACAAAGTGAGTGAACAGAAGAAAAATCTACATCTAATCAATTTTCTGTGTGACCACCCTTTGCCTTCAAAACAGCATCAATTCTTCTAGGTTCACTTGCACACAGTTTTTGAAGGAACTCGGCAGGTAGGCTGGCCTGAACATCTTGGAGAACTAACCACAGCTCTTCTCTGGATTTAGGCAGCCTCAGTTGCTTCTCTCTCTTCATGTAATCCCAGACAGACTCGATGTTGAGATCAGGGCTCTGTGGAGCCATACCATCACTTCCAGGACTCCTTGTTCTTCTTTACACTGAAGATAGTTCTAAATGACTGTCGCTGTATGTTTGAGGTCATTGTCATGCTGGAGAATAAATTTGGGGCCAATCGGATGTCTCCCTGATGGTACTGCATGATGGATAAGTATCTGCCTGTACTTCTCAGCATTGTGGAGACCATTCATTCTGACCAAATCCCCAACTCCATTGGCAGAAATGCAGCCCCAAACTTTCAAGGAACCTCCACCATGCTTCACTGTTGCCTGCAGACACTCATTCGTGTACCGCTCTCCAGCCCTTCGGCGAACAAACTGCATTCTGCTACAGCCAAATATTTCAAATTTTGACTCCTCAGTCCAGAGCACCTGTTGCCATTTTTCTGCTCCCCAGTTCCTGTGTTTTCATGCATAGTTGAGTTGCTTGACCTTGTTGCCACGTCGGAGGTATGGCTTTTTGGCCGCTAGTCTTCCATGAAGGCCACTTCTGACCAGACTTCAATGGACAGTAGATGGGTGTACCAGGGTCCCACTGTTTTCTGCCAGTTCTGAGCTGATGGAACTGCTGGACATCTTCCGATTGCGAAGGGAAGTAAGCATGATGTGTCTTTCATCTGCTGCAGTAAGTTTCCTTGGCCGACCACTGCGTCTACGGTCCTCAACGTTACCCGTTTCTTTGTGCTTCTTCAAAAGAGCTTGGACAGCACATCTGGAAACCCCTGTCTGCCTTGACATTTCTGCCTGGGAGAGACCTTGCTGATGCAGTATAACTACCTTGTGTCTTGTTGCCGTGCTCAGTCTTGCCATGGTGTATGACTTTTGACAGTAAACTGTCTTCAGCAACCTCACCTTGTTAGCTGAGTTTGGCTGTTCCTCACCCAGTTTTATTCCTCCTACACAACTGTTTCTGTTTCAGTTAATGATTGTGTTTCAACCTACATATTGAATTGATGATCATTAGCACCTGTTTGGTATAATTGTTTAATCAAACACTGACTATATGCCTACAAAATCCCTGACTTTGTGCAAGTGTACCTAGAAGAATTGATGCTGTTTTGAAGGAAAAGGGTGGTCACACCAAATATGGATTTGATGTAGATTTTTCTTCTGTTCATTCACTTTGCATTTAGTTAATTGATAAATATAATCTATTAACATGTCTGTTTTTGATAGCATTCTTACTTTACATCATTTCACACCTGCCTAAAACTTTTGCACAGTAATGTACATATATATATAATGACCCTATATGTGTATTGTCCTTTTACTTTATAAAACCATCAGATCACACTGTCTGACCTTTGGAAATGTAGTTCATAAAGTTGTTTTCCTGATTAGATTCTCCTTTCAAATTCGAAGATAGAGTGGGTGAGCAGAGATGACAAAGCACTTCTAGTTGGTCATGAAAGCACTCTCACGTAGAGAGGATTCACTCTCCGTGTGCATTAGCACATGACATCCATAACCACTCCTCCACAGTGGCTGCATCTTCCTTACTTGTTATTCAAAGTATTACAAAAATAATTTACCGAACAAGGTCATGCTTTTTGAAGTCTGTTATATTTTCTAATTTTCGGTTTGATGGTGCCCATCTGTCAAGGCCGCTGACTGTGACTTGAAGAGACAATCTGAATGACAAATAGGATTAGCCCACAATGCAGCTCATCAGTGCCGTGCACAGATGTTGGTGGCGAAAACATTAGTTTCAGAACAATCACTTTGAATGAAATGAACCAGGTTTCTAAAGAGATGCGTCATTCTTTCAGAGCTATAAGGCTGTGGTGGAGGCTCATTTTTTAAGGATGTGTATCAGCTCATACTATATAATACTCGGTTATATATTTTAGATTCAACAAAAAAGGTAGCGTTTATTGTCTTTCGCAGGGATTAACTTTTCTTCTGCGCATGTTGCATCTTATGCTAATATGATGCGTTTATTGTGCTGAAATATCACTATAGATAATGATGAGCATATTAAAATATGAAATATGGAGGAAATGTTCTGAATACATTTTCAAAGGTCCGGTCCATGTCTATTTCTAATTCAAATAGCATTGCTAGATCAGACACTTCTAATTTACTGAATTACAATCCATAAGCACATATTTTTTAAATTTAACTTTTCTATTGCAAAGGTATTTAAGCCCAGTCTGCTTTAAAGTGTTATAACTGAAGGTGGCAACTCGGTTTTATTTTCTGTAGTGCTTGCGACAGGTGACAGGCAGATAGTGGTGCAGTGTACAGTTAATGTCAGTCTCTCTGGGGAGCTCAGCTGAGGTACAGCAGAACTGAACGTCTTCCACACCATCCAGTCGAGCAGACTTAAAGGGCAAAGTATATTACTTTCAATGATCACCCAGTCTCTGTCTGCTCCTGAGATTCCCCTCTACCCTCAAAGGTTATATACAGTATGGTGGTAAAATATCAAGTCATTTTGCAAATACAGGCTACATTTTAACTGGCGCAAAGGTCACAATGCCAAACACAACTGCTGTCAAAGTGTCTGTGGCAGAGACAGCCTTTGACTGAACCATTCAGCATGATACTCAACCTGTTACACAACAAATAATTACACCACAAGGTTGTAGAATGTGGTCTTTTAACCCCATAACAGTTGTATTGATTTTTTTTTTCCCCTACAATTTCAGATCACCGGTCACTGGGCTTGGCTCATAAGTCAAAGAACACACAATCTGATACGCACTCTATCAAAGCCAAGTGCTGTGCTTTATACTGCGAGCCCTGATGCCTTCAGTCCCCATCCATCTCTTCATATGGAGGATTTGATACAGGTGGAACAGCTAATACCTTGACCTTGCAGGCACCTGAGCAGCCACAGAGTCACTTGTGTACTGTGAACCCAATTGTCCCGCAGCAGTTCCTTGGCCTAACTTGAGCAATGGCATAGACCAGCCTATAGGACACATGCTACATTCCAGCAAAGTGCTTTGACCAGACGTGCTACTCAGGAGCACAGCACCACTGGGGAACGTTTAATCAAGCCCTGTTTATTCTGATAGTGTTCTGATGAAGCTGGGGATCCACTAGCAGGGGCTCCACATGCCAAATGTGTGCTCAGATGACTTGTAATATTCAAGGCACTGTATTACTCTCTTTACATCTAAGATAATGTGACCAACTGGTGACCATAGTGAACTCAGTCAAGAACAGGTTCTGAATTATTCGGACATCTGATGCATATATCTATAGTACATTGAACAGGAAGTATTAAACTAATTCTGTAAATAATTATTTATCATAAAGGGTGTGAATATTTTACATAATATACACATAAGTATATATGTTAACAGTCTTTATGCAGAATTCACTCAGTTACCCTGCACCATTCTTAAAGAAACAAAAATGCTGTCTAAATGTAATGGAAAACCTTTACAAATGAAATGGGGGACAATTACATTCAATGTCAATTAGGCAGTGCATGTTTCGTTTTCGTTTTAGCAAACAAATGGTGCTAGTGCAATTAAAGAGATTTACAAGTTCCATCTCAATCTGTGCAGCTAATTGGAAGTCACTAATTCGCTATAAGGACAAGGCACAGAATTACATCTAGCAATGCTTTAAAATAAAATGATAGATCAGTGTTTTTTCACACATAAAATAAAGTCATAGCAGTTTGTGTAAAGAAGCCCGGTAGTACGCCACTCTAAATTAAAATAAATTATCATGTCACTCTAGCTGACAGTAACCTGTGCCTCCGTCCCTCACCTTTCATGAATGCTGAACTCACAGACATTAAAATGAATAAATTAAATCACTATTTAATTTAAACAATTGACCACTCCAAAATACTGAGTTAGTTAAGGCCATGTTCATTGCTAAGTAAATTGATGCAAGTGTGCAGCCGTTGACAGTGTGTTCTAATTGAGATCGATTTGCAATGCCGGCATGTTTGCTGGTATTAATTCACCCTGATTTAAAATGCTGACGGTAATTATTTGAATTCTCTGCAGGCACTTAAGAGTTCCTCTGTGAAAAATGTTCACACAGTAAAACTGGGTCGTATAGCAGTGTTGTTTCAAAGAGCCATACAGGATGCAGGACCATTATTTTCATTGTTGTTTCCGTTTAATATGCTAAATATTCAGTGGCGCAGTCTGCTTGGCTAAAGAAAAAAGTCTTATGGAACACTTGTCTGCTGAGTGGTGAGCACCAAGGAGGTAAGGAGATAAAATGCAGGATGTTAAAGCTTGAAGGCTTTGAAATCTATCTTAGACGATTTAATATTCTAGGTTCTTGTTTATTATTATGCAAATAAATCATTCTCGACTCTTCAAACCTGCGATTACAACACTAATGGCCTTACACAACACATCTGGAGGAGATTAGTGTGTGATTGGTTCTCAAATGATATCTTCCAACATAGACCGTTTTAATAATAATACTAATACACCACCCCCTCATTATATATCGCCTCTTGCTATACCACTGATTCGAATATATCGCGGTCCTGCAGATGGCTCCCTTTTTTTTATAGTCAAGATGCACATGCCTTGAATATAATTAACATAATTATTTTGAACCTCATTTGTGTTGTAATATACAGTACATCAGCTACTGTAAGTTACATTTACTGTTTCCCCAACTGTACTGTATTTAGTGATTACAAGTTCTCATCTGTAAAGCAATAGTGCATAACTTTAAAAACCCAAAGTATAGTATTACAGTACTATGCATTGTATTAGCCATCTATTTCCTTCCTGTGTTTTTAGATGTTTTGTGGCCTGTTAACTACAGTTAGTTGTACAGTGTTTGTGACCTTGCCCTGCTATTTTTTAATTGTGTCCCGCTATATCATGGCCCTCGATATATCACGATTCTTTATTGGACCCGCAATTTACTACTACTACTAATAGAAGTTGAGAGAGTACACATAAGGATGTTGTTTGAATGAATGCAGGTAGTCGTGTGTTGTTTATGCAAACTGTAGAATGGCTTTCGCAAATCAGAACGTATCTTTGATATATCTTTTCCCCCAAATAATTTATTTGACAATTGTGGTTTAAGACAGATCTATTATTTGTTTGTTTTTTCTGCTTAAGTGTATGTGATTCAGGATCAAAGAAGACAGAGTCTTGACTGTTTAATAAGCTGAGTGGAGCTGAGTTCATGGAAAACATTGCTACATTAATCAGTACAATCAAGTCATGTATTGAGCCATTGTTTCAGACAGGTTTGGTTCTTCTTCAGCTCAGGTACTGCAGTACCTGTAAGTAGCTTTAGTAAAAGTGTCATACAACCTTCAGTTAGCAGTTTCTCAATTAGTTAACACAGTCTAGAAGAGCCATCCGAAGTTGTCAGGAAGGCTGCTATTATATTACATTTTTAAATGATTTCATTAAACTCAGACTGCCTCTTTTGCTGGTTGATAAGTAAGTAAGAGATGTATTATTTAAATGGGCATTTTATTTAGTGACTATGGGATGTTAAGGTGGCAAATGTGTCATGTCTTCTTTAGAAAACCTAGACAGATGCAATAAATGAAGCAGTTCTCTTCAGTGTCAAAGAGGGAACATAAGGGAACAGAATTCAAACATCTGAATCTTCATGAATAAACTTGAACTGTCAAGATCGTTCTCTTTCCAGAAATAATGTATGCCTCTTGTGGCATTTCTTTAGATATCAACTCACATTACACAAAAACACAAATAAATGCATTGTTCCTGAAGTATTACACTAGTCCCTTATCAGTCCTTACTACCTGCCAATCAGTTGATGTATAATAACCCAAATTATCAGTTATTTAACAGTTGGATAGGAAATTATTTCAAAACAAAAGCATAATTAGTCATAATACTTTGATGATTCTAATTAACAGCACAAACGAATTCCATGATTATTTTTCTCAGCACGGACACATTACAATCATATATTTCCTTCTTATTTGGGAATCTGGATTCTGATTGGTTAAAACCTACTTAGTTTTATCTACTTACTTAAGCTGCCTAAAATTAATGAGATGGAAGTAATTACTATAAGAAAACAAAACATCATCACGTTCTCTGTTCGATCACAAGTACTGTAGTGTAGCACAGCATTAGGAGAGGATTGTGTCTCCATTCAAGGCACTTACAATGAAAACTGAATTTTAATTTCAGACACTAGATGGCGCTGTCCGAAAAGCTAGGATCAGAATGTGACTTGAACTTCAGATCTTCTCCTTCCTTCATCCCAAAATAAACAAACATGGGCCCAGTATTTCTTCCTATTCCTAATCTTTGGGATGGTTCCTCAACACTAAATTCCCAGTAGTGGTTGGTTGTAATCAAAAGAGTCCACAAAAACGTATCATGCAGAGCTTTGTGCAAACATGTCTGCCTTGCTACACAAATTATTTTGTAGAACAATATTATGTGAAAGAGATTCAGCAGCAGATCTATTATTACCAAATCTCCCAAAATCTACAGGTTGATCTATCTCTATGTATAGATCTGAAGACATGCATGTTAGGTTAAGACACATGTTTGAAAGGACACGGAAAGGGTCTAAAAAAAAAAAAAGAATTTACAAACACAGCTTCTCTCAGTATTCATGTGCTTTTGACCAACTGTAAGGCCGAATTTAAAACACGGTGACAATTTCTGAAATGATTTTAAGTGGTGCGCATCTGTCATGAAAACCAAGACGTTTAATTAAGGTCCCAAGACCTTTAATTAATGTCCAACCAAGACCATTAATTAAGGTCAATCAATGTAGATGTTCGATCCAGAGTAAGTCAAAGAAAGGAAGGATACAGACTGTGCCTGGCAATAAAAACATCAGCATCTACATTTATCAGTGCTCTTCTTTCATTCTGTCTTACAAAAGTACAATGCTGAGGACACTGTATGCAATTGTATAAAACAATGCCAACACATGGATGAGACGCCACAGAAACAAAGTCATTAAAGGCTGGCATAGAAAGATCAGGCCCAAAAACAGCATGTTAAGACTTTTTAAAACAAATTCCCCTCACACCTTAAGTTTACCTATAAAATACAACAAATAACACATTTTACCACAGTTATTATAGGATCTCTTCTGTTGTTACTGAGAGGGAGCATGGGATTTATCCTGGCCGGACCTGGCAGGTGTCTGGGGAACATCATCCTCATGAATTCCTCTGGACCTTCAAAAGTTTAATGATTATATCTATATCCATCCACCTAATAGAGACCTGAAGGGCAGAGGAATAATGACGCTCAATGTTTCCGTAATTCATATTCGCTCTTTACAGTAAGAGCTTTAGATATTCATTAACTGTGTTTGCTTGAGGGACAAGTAACCTTTCCTATTTCCTTTGTTCCCTTTTACTTTTGAATACAAAGCCAAATCTCTAATCTTAAGTGTTCAGAAAACATACTTGCCATTTTAATGGGGGGGGGGAGAATGTAAAGTTCAGCCTCCTTCGTGTAATTTGCACGGAGTTAGTGGACTTCTCAAGGTTACTTATAATGCTGGTTTAAAATGTACCGTCTTAAGAAGTTCTTATCACAAGATGACGTCATCTACTTAAAATTGCGAAACCATTATATAAGACAGGCTGCCCATGTTATTCAACACTCAAAAGGAATATGTAATCTACAGTTAAATGCATTACATATTTACAAATATTGCTCTGCTTCACAAGGGCCCCGCAGCAAACACAATAAATCAGGTATCCTGTTACAACATGTGACTGATGGCAGCCACTACACATCTCAGCATATAAAACTCAATCCCGTGAGCGTTGTACAAAACGGCTCCAGAAATGCAGAGCCATTAAAATCAGTGGGGGAGTCATGAGCTAAAACATATGTAACGAATCTCTGTGTGTTCTGTGAAATATGAGTATTTCCAAACACTAAAGAAACAACACCACCAAGAGAACGACAAACATGATGTTGCATATAGATTTTTCATTATGGTGGCAATGCACTGTGCATGTGGGAGGGGGGTCCTCAAAACTCTGGAGGAGAATCTTTGAATGATGAGTTTAATCTGCCTGCCGATTAATTACAAAAGGCCATTTAATCTGTATGTGAAGTCATTCACTGTTTACATGCTGTCTGATTGTTTGCAAGGAGTCAATATGGGGTTAAGATGACTAGGCTTTATCGGCAGATGCACTCTGAAAACCTGCAAACATTATTATTATTAATAATAATAATAATATTTCTTAGTAGACTCCAGGGGCAACTTACAATTGTTACAATATATCACATTATATTTACATAGAATTACCCATTTATACAGCTGGGTTTTTACTGGAGAAATCTACAGTGCCTTGCTCAAGGGTCTTAACATCTACTCCACACTGCAAAGATGTTACAGCACTGCTATAACTACAATGGCAACAACAATGTCAACTTAAGGAGCGGAAACAATATTTTAGTGAATGTATACTTTATTGCTATAAGTGACCTATAGCTGACCTCGGCGTCTATCCTCCGGGCTCAGACATACAGTTATAGTATTTATTTTCTGTGCCTAAGAGTCACTTAACTGCTCAGTTAGGAAAGTAGGTGAATACAGTTATTTTTCCTCCCAGCAGTGCCAGAAGTATAAACAGAAACTGTATGCTGTAGCATACATTAGTAAGATAATGCCATCAGCATAAACATATAATGTGCATTTCTCCTTTAGGTATAAAAAGGCCAAACTCTCTGCAAATGTAATAGAGCCATATGCGATGCTTGTATCTGAATCACGTAAAGCAGTTATGCATTGAAGCCTTACTTGTTTTCAACTCTAGCTAATATAAGTTGTGAAGTGGTAAAATCAAATATCTACAATTTTCAGCCTATTGGGTGTTAGAGGAACATCCAGGATTTTATTACCACCTTTAAATACAACAGAATTTTTGAAATATAGCTCCCTTTATTCCAAGTTAACCCAGAGTCTTCTACAGAATTATACACATATTGCAGGTGAAACTCTGCAATATTCTCTGTGTGCTGGATTAACATGGGAAACAATTTATTTTAATCCTACCCTACAATGTGTATATATATAAGCGTTAAACAGGCCACATTTTCAGATATATTTTTTTAAAGATTTGCATGTAAATGTATATTTCTCTCAGTAGAAGCAGAATTTGGGATATGCTTCACAATCATTGTATTTGCATCTTCTGGTTAATTTTACACTTTGGCAAATAAATACAAAGTTTGCCATTGTGAGTGTTAGGAATGTACCTGAAGATTACAGCAGTATATGATTCATAAGATTACATTTTAATCCATATCGGTTTTGCATATAAACATGTACTGATGAAGCATGTGTTTGAAATCTCTATGGTCTCTTGAAACTACTAGGCCGCTTTTCCTGTGGCGATAATACATGCGGTGCCTCCAGTGAACACTCCCAAAGGATGTTCAGGTTGCAACACTACAGCATTTTGGTCCATATAAAGAGCAAAGGACATTATTATGACTTTGTGCCACTGCAAGGCCATGAAAGTCACTGGCTAAAAAGGTTAAATAAATGTGAAGCTGTTTCACCTGTAATTGAAAATGATTTTCTTTCTGCAAGTGTTTGGTAAGTGCTAATAGTTATTGATTTAAATTCCCCTGACATTTTTTACCAGTAGAAATCTAATCTTCATTCACTTAGGCTGAACCAAATTTCCATAAAACTGAGCACATCACTTTTCTCTTCTTCATTTTTTTCTTCTTATGGGAATCCACAGTTTTGTAGATTGGAAAATGGAAAATGTGACACTTTAAAATGACATGTATTGGTTTCTTCATCTGTATCGATAATGGCTTTCAAAGTGAAACAAATAAATACAAATATAAAAAAAACTGTTGCTCCTCTTATATGTAATAAAGCAGAAGTGAAACCCCTTTTCAAATGGATTATTAAAACTTGATATAAATATGAAAATTATGATTTCCTTTCTCTTTTTGCAAAGAGTGGATTGACATCACACAATCCCATCAGCCTCTGCACCTAAAAGTCCAACAAAAAGGATGCAAAAGCAATGTCCTGAAGGATCTAGCTACTAAAAAAACCTGTAGATTATTTAATGTGATTAATGCTGCTGAAAACACATCTGCCCCAATAAAATAAAAACTGAAGACTACACTACTGTAAGTATTGCATAGAAGGCTAATAAAGCGAGAAGCCACACCAATAAAAACTGGCACAGTTTAGTAATGAAGTAGGTATGATAGAAGGACAATGCCAATTTAATTAGGGAAAGAATTAGGGCAGAAGGCATCAACGACAGTAATTATTATGCAGGGGTTTTCTTTCCTTCCTGTTTAATGTGTGAAAATGTAGGTCACTCAAATTACTCCTTGTAATATTCTTTTCAGTGGCAAAATCATTCTGTAACAAAGAATGTTTTCAAATTAGGAAAAATCGATCAATTTCAACTGGTTTGAAGAACATAGTCCTGAATCTATGGATAACTTTTTACTTTATTGAAGTTGTGAAATGCTATTAATCTCAAAGACTTGCATCTTTGATTTTGTTACTCTGTTCTGTAATGCTCTATGGCTTGTTTTATCCAACATGTCCTCATTGCTTCTTTATTATGTTAATAATGACTGATGAAAAAGCTCTTGGCAAGTATATGTGTGTGTGTTTTTTTATTGTTTTATTTTTTTTTTAGTTGCCAGGAAAACTGTAATTTAATTTCACAAGCCCACTGTGCATTTCCATAACCATAAATTATCCCTTCTGCGATCATAAATATTCAGTAGTTATATTTTTCCCCCTGTAGCTCAATATAATTTGAAAACAAACCTTAAGGACAGGCTTACATGTAAGCGGCCTATTTTGCGCACGATCACGTTAGAAAGGGGGGGAAAAAGAAACACTTCATCATTTGCAATCTCCTTCTTCACAGCAATGATAAATGACAGATTTGTATCTTTTAAGTCTCCAGTTCTTTCCCTTCAGATAATGCCCATCCTGCATAACTGAAAGCAGAAAAGCCACAGTCTATTACAGAAGCAGATTTAAAAGGAATTAGGATAAGGCTGTGTAATGGAGTAAAGAGGATCGCTCATTGTTGCTTGCAATGATCTGTGGGGGAGGAAGATGACTGGATAAACATCCCAATGCCTTATTGATATACCCAGTTCAGCCAAATGGATACAAACAGATGTTGAAAGTTACAACCGAAAATGAAGAAACATTTGCAATAGCTGTTCCGAGCCCTGAGCAGCATTCAAATCATGAAGATGGTTGTCATAAAAAAAAGCCTCCTTACGCCAAGTGATGGAGAGAGACTTTGGTTTTAGATTACGCTGATCTCCAGCATTCCCAGATTCACCAGATATCCTACATCTATGTCAACTGCTACATCTGCATTAGCAATACAAAACTACAAACCTATGGATGCTGTGTAAAGCTGTAGGACGCATTAAAGGAGTTCTGCCTAGCAAACAGGAGAAATGGGTTTATGAGTCATGCCTTCTTCAGACTCCAATGCCGATGAAACTATGGATTAAACAACCTTTATATCTGCCTCCACCACTCTGTGCTCTGTTACCCAACCCCACATTAAGCTAGGTCTACTGCATTACAGCTTGCCGATGGACCGCTTCAGTTTCATAATCCAGGTTCTACTATTCTTGGGCTTTATCTGATTTGACCTTCTCTCCCAGCCTCTACACACTCATCTCTCCCTCCTTTTTCATCCGGCCCCTGCCTGTGCTTCATCTTTAAGCAGACTGCTCTCCGGGGCAAGAACCTGCTGTGACACAGCCAATTAGGGAATATTGCTTAACCTGTTCTTCCTGTATGAATAAATAAATGCAATTAAAAAATAGAGGCTTCTGAGGAAAGATGCCAAAGCTGCATGGAAAGCAAAGCTAACATTAGTGTTGATTTTGCAAAGGGCACAGCGAAGTCTATCAGCGCATGGTTAATAATGTGCTATAGCTGAAGAACTGGCAATTTACTTAGTGTCTGTATAAAAAAAGTGAACATGTTATTCAGCTTGCTAAAGAGTATGGCATGAGAAGGTTTTACAGTCAATTATTTTCCTCACACACATTCTAGAATTGATAAGAGTTGGGTGAAGAAGTAACACTACTTTTTTAATAGGAAACAAGGACTGTTAGAGGTGGAGCACCAGTAGCTAAAAGTTGTTAAAATAGACATTGCATGCATTACCATATATTTAATTTAATACGCCATTGACTATGATATTTGTCCTAAACATTTTTTTTCAGCATTAACTTTAATTATGGGTCAACAGCCTTGTGGTATTTTAGAATAGGGTCTCATATTGAGGAAAATGTGTCTTTGTGGCTATGAGGAGAACTGTAATGTTGAAACAGATGGTGCGAACACAGTGTATGTGCATGTATTGCTGTGAAGACGACATACTGGATTGAGAGAGACTGATGGATAATTAAGATGAGAGTACTTACAAATAGGTTTGAGAAAATGAAGGTCACTATTTATTCAACATAGATAGACAAAAGCCACAAGGCAGCCAACCCACTATAACATCTGAAACCAACATTTGAGTGTCCTGTAGGGTACATGTATGCCATTTCAAAGAAAGTAGGTCAAACCAGAGTGTCTGATCATCGTAAACGAATCTAAAAACAAGCCTCCGGCCGCAAGTCAGTCCGAGCTCTGCAAGAGTTGACTTGAAATTAGTCAGATGTTAACCATGAGCTGTCCTGGAGCTGAAAGGTCCAATAGTGAGCCAACAGATAGTCAGTGTATTCCCAATGTATAGTAGCATTAACACTGAATTATCTGCATTCATATAGATTTGCAGTGTATGAACACTGACCCACTGACTTGCCTTAGAACATTTCAATGAGGTTGCTGTCAGAGCTGATGAGAATCAAAAGCCTTGTCGCATCTTTACAACTCAGATCACTATCAGTCAAAAGAAAGACAAATAACTGCTGATGTGACCTTGTCAAGCAATAGGCTAAACCTACTGCATGCAGACATTGCTTCTCTGGGAATACAGAGAGAAGACAGCAGAAGTAAACATGTGCTTTACAAACTGAGAGTTGCTAACTAAAAAGGTGAGGAAGGCTAGTGCACATATACTTTATCAGTCAAAGAAGGAGGAGGAGAAATGGAAGAAGAAGAATACATTTTGTTTGAGGAAAGAACTTCAGTACAAAGGAAAGGGGAAAAAAATAATAATCATAAAAGAGCCACCGTCAAACTGTCCCACATCCGCCCATCAGAATCGTTCTACAGTGTCTCACTTATCTGCCACAGTATTTTGCAATTCTAAATAACAAAGATATGTTTAATATGCCACTGAGTGACTTTTCTTTCTGATCATTATTTGGTCTATGTATCAGTCACTCCAATTAACTAATCATTTAATACTGACAACATTAAGGAAATACAAAAAATAATGTTTCATGTGTGGTGTTCTGAAAACACATTTTGTAGACTGGAAATAAAACAAAAAATATCTTCAAAGATCAGTCTTCTAACATAAGGTGTCACTAACCTATCATGAGATCTCAGTTTGCACTGGGTATACAAACAGCAGTGTAAATTAAAGTTTGTCTTAGTCTGAAGTGAGGGAAGAGCAATGTCAGGTAAATATACTTGCTTTGTTGCATGTATGTTGATTACAGGGTTGTTGTTTTTCTTTAGTGCAGATTAATTAAATTTATGTTTTGCAGCACTCTCTTAAAACTGAGTGTCTGGGTGTTTTGCAGTAGTTAATTACTGGTGATTGCCATGATCTCTTCATTTTCAATTGAAAAACTACAATGTACAGTACTGGAAATTGCACAGATAATCTGTTATGCACCGTTAAGCGTTTTGTTCATTAGGGGAACATTAAAGCGTGAAACTGCACTCAATGTTAAAAAACCTGAAAAGCACCTGTGAAATGCTGACAGGTGGAACTGAAGAACTCGTTGTGTCTGGCCACATGTTTACAAAGTACCAGTTCACCAGTCTTCTGGAGTTCATCCTAGTGTTGGAATTGGAGGTGTTCTTCCAAGCTTTTTTCACACTCATTCAATTCTATATGGATGGGATGGGACTTTTCGATATACTGTAATGAATGGTCACAGCTGTGCTTTATCTCACAAAAAGCCTCATACGTCAGCATGATGTCGTGGCAAGAATCTACACTGGCTATAAAATCCCAGCCTAGTTAAAACTTACCTTCAGCAAATAGGATTATTACATATTAAACTCGTGTCCCCACAGAACTCTATTTCACATTGGAGACATAAACATAAATATAGTAGGTGAGTGCTGATTACTTTTAACCAACAAATAAAATAGTTTTTTACAAGACAATTACCCAAAGCACACTGATAACTCTTTTTAGAGTTTAATCAGTTTTAAGTATTCAAAAATTGATTTAATTCTCTGCAATATAAAATTGGGGTGTTCCAAGAAATTTGCACACGACTGTTACGGCAATATTAAAGTCTTGTGAAATAATTTTTGTGACCATGAATACGTGTATACAGTTCATGTCTACATGTGAAATAAAGAAATAGGTCTTTAGTACTGACAGGTTCCTGTATTAGCTAAATTGACCATTTAGCTCCCACAATTTACATTTGCTTTAAAAAACATTTTTTAGTATTAACTCTCACCACCTAGCAAAGTGCTGATCATTTGTTACACCTGTTTCAAAGCATGAAATTATTATAATTTGCATAAAATTGTGGTTGTAATTTCCCTTCACTCACGCACACACAAATTTAAAATACTCACGTTGTCCCCAGCGTCCTGTTCTTGGGTTCAGGTAGTTCGGATAAAGCCCGTTTGGCCTGTCCATTTTCTGCAGCAGCTTTCGAATATGCATAACCTGAAGGGAATCAAAATACCTGATCGTCAAACTACTGCAATGAGAACAGTATATTGAACAAACATATGACAGACAGACAGACAGACAGACAGCCTCAAACCTTCAATTCTGAAAATAATAGGGTCCTCTACAGGTTACAATTAAATGTAATTTGCATTGAAACTGAAACAGAGAGCAACTAAAGAATGCAAGATAATTAATAATATTCACCTTGACCTAGAATTTTAGAATGAGCTCCAATCAATGTTTATTCCAATTGCGGTTATAATTGGATAAGCCACTTGCACTGTCCTATATGCTAGACTATGCCAATCACTGGAGAATGATCAATGTAATATTTTTTATTCAAAGTCATTTGTCAAGCGATTCTGCCTTTAATATGGGGACACAGAAGACTACGAACACTTAAAGAGTGCTGTTGTTCTTGTTGAGAAAATACAAAATATAAAATCAGTAAAAATGCTGTCCTCTAAATTGAAATAAGCATATAGAAGAAACTTGATTCAAACAGTCTCCAGTTAGCTTCTGATCAACTGCTGCTTGCTTCTCACTTGATACACCGATGTAAAAGATGAGACCTTTCTTGCATTATGTCCCTGAGTAGTGAGAAGCACAGTTGCCGTTGGTTTGCCTGGCATGGGCCCAGGAAGTGTGCAAATACTGGCTGAAGTCTCACATCTGTTCAGTACCTAAGCTTGTCAGTAAGAGAGCTTGTTACATTTAGGTCTTGTTGTGAAGCACAGCTGAATGGACATGCAAGAGAGCATTGTTTCATTTATTTTTTTGTTCAGCTTGATGGGAAGTGATCTGCATTACATAAAGTTTCCAAATTGATTCTAATTGCTTGTTTCCTTACTTTGTATTCTGTGTGTATTAAATGCGTGTCGGAATACAGCTGGATATTTATTAACAGTGCCTCCTGTGGAAACTGCAGGATAGCTCATTTCTACATGCTGAACTATATGAAATTTATCTGAAGCACAGCATCAGGACTAAGTCAAAGAGAGCACCTCATTTCAAGGAATTAGCATTTTCGAAATTGTGAAGTAGGTAATGCTCTATTAGCTGCATATTTAATCTCCCAAATTGAAATACTTTTGTCTGATGTGTAATACTGCTTTTTTGTAGTGTGTTAATCATCTTCAATGACCAAGTTCTTTAATTTAAATAAAAATGGTCTGGTCTAATGATTTGTTCCATATTTGTTTAAAAAACTTCTCTGTGTTTCCTATTTTAACTATTATTATTTAAATTTTCCAGACAATCCATCCATGAATAATCTGAAGTGGTTTTGAACACAGATTGAAAAGATGGGTATTGTTTATTTAAAACAATAGTGATAAAAATAAATTAATTATTAAACATTTGGTTTTACAGGTAGGACTTTGGCCAAGGGAGCAGTACAGAAGTCTCTCTGTTTAACAACTATGTGGATCTTACTATCAAATTTGAGTCAACTCACTTACCTTGCATTATGTGATAATGACGGGAAACCATTGTAAATTTTGCATATACTACTACAACTGTAAATTAAATTCCATAGGCATAAGTTATTTTAAATTATGAAAAATCTGTCAGGGATATTTTTGGTGTTCAATTTCAAGGCTAGAGGCTTAAATAAATCAACACCTCATTTTTTTCAGAATGGCAAACCTGTCAAAAACGTTTTCAGAAGTATCCATTCACAATAAATGTATCTCCTGACCTTTTCCTTATAGATATATGTTAGACAAAAGGGGTTCTTGTAATTTTCTGGTCACTTCCATTAGCAAACCAATCATTTTGCTCACTTTACAGAATGCTTCTCTAAGCAGGAAATGTGTGGTACCAAATCCTGGCAAAAGTAATATCCATCTTGAATTATTTCTTTCCAGTAAGGTTTCTCCCTGCTGACCAGGGATGTAAGCACTCAGTTTTTCAAGGAAGGATATCTCAGTCTTCAATTAACATCAAATTCCTTTATGTGTGTTTTTCACTACACAAGATCATAAATTTGATTGATTTATGTATTTCTTAAATACTTCACCAAAGCTTCACTATAAGCTTCAGAATCATGAAAATTCTACATACTTTTAAAGTCTATGGTAACCTTCCAATATTTGTCTGTATGTTTTATTATTTGTTTTTCATATTTCTGTTAGAGCAAACAATTAAATCGTGTCAGATTTGCTCGGTAAGTTGAAACACTATTTGTATTTGTTCGTTTAAATTTCAGAAAGACTGACACTGTTTTTCTGCTACATATGTTAAAGGGTTTCACTCACTTTGTTGTAGTAGACAGGGTCTCCAGTCAGGTAGGTGAGGTGGACGAACTCCAAATGCAGAGTGCCAAACTCGGCCAGGATGCTGCTGCCTGCAGACGCCCAGCCCCAGTTTCGACCCACGCCACTGTAACACAGAGAGAGATCTCCTAAGAACAAATATTGTCTATATATCAATAAGAACTTGACAAAAAATATCATACCGTCTAGCCAAGTATCATTCTAGAAATATACTGACATGCATTTGGTCGGACTTACAAAAAACAACCAAACAAAAAAAACATTAACAGTAAACAATTAAGCCTGTTACTTAATTGAGAAAAGAATTCAATCATTTTCACTATAGACATCCTCTGAAGATTTTCAGTTTACTGCTACGCTTCTCACACCAGCATCTGTGTTTCACAAAGTATGCTAAGAATGGTTTCAAATGCAAGTCCAAGGCTTCTGGCTCTCGGCCTCTCACTCATGCTAAGTAGGATCAGCCATGTGATGAAAGCCTATATTCATCTCAGTTCTCCTATTTCCAGATGCTGTACATTTGTTTCACACACATACCTCTGCCTTTTAAGAGAGTAAATTATGCCAAAAAAACCTAAAACAAAAAAAGAAAAGGTTTGCAGCAGGATTCCTGTAGTGGTTTCACGATAATCTCTTGGAGGTCACAGACAAGCAAATTAGCGCCCACCATTCTTCGGCAGCAGTCAATTTATTTATTTTATCATCGAAAGTGAATTGATTTTGCTGGCCTCTTTATCAACGACTGCAGCGGAAACACCAGTAACATCCCATCTGAATACCCTGTTTACCTAACAAATTTAATAAGGGACTCTCGGTCTCTCATTTCCTTAACAGCCTCCGTGTGTCAAAGGCATATATAATACATTTCAGGATAATCCATTTTGAACATAAAAGTCTATTTTGGAAGGCCCTTTGCCTGCCATGTTAATAAAAGCCATGAATAAAACATCCCTGGAAAGAAGTGTGGACATTATTTTAAAAGCATGGTAAATAAATGAATGGTCAGCGGATATATTTGAAAAATATATAAATCAGAAAAAAGGGAGAATATAATTTCAAGATCAAAAAACAACCCTGGGGATTTTCAAAGCCATTTTCTGCAAAACTAAATTTGCTGTAGACTGCCAAAAATCATGAGGTTAAAAGTTTGAAGATACAATCTCTGACCCAAGTTGTGTTTCAGAAAAAAGTTAAGTCACCAGGTCACCAACATTACATAGAGGGTTAAAAAATTGAATTGTACAAAATGACAGGACTCTTAAATTCCAAGAGAATGTTCACTGGAAATTTTAAAAGCATTTCAGCCAGCACGGGCAATCAGACACTACATATGCAAATGCAATCTGGAGATGGAATGAAAAAAACGTGTTGGTGGCTACAGGGAAGAAGATGATGGCAATTACATGAAAACACACTTGAATGAGGCTGCCTTCTTGTCTGGAGAACAGCCTTTCTTAGTTTGATCTTAAAGCACTTCTTCAAAAGAGGGCCTACAACGATTACTTATCAGCCATTTGCAATGCCACACACAAATCTCCGTCGCACGGCCTATTCCAGACATGTACCCTGTTGTCTTGAATAAGGATCAAAATTAATCAGACACTCAATCACAGAAAGAACAGTTTTTCCACTTGTATAGCATTTCTCCAACTCAAAGCTTAAACAACACTGCAAAACTTGTGACAAGGATTTGTGTAACACGTTTTACATGCAGGTTTAATTGATCTTATAAAAATATATCACAAAATTATATCACATGATTCATGTATGACATGCTGCTCTTCAAAAAATAGATTAGCTTTTATATTAATCAACAACAACAAAAACAGGAGAAAGGAGGAAAAAAAACTGAAATAATTTGCATTTCAATGATACAACATTGAAACCCAATCTACCATTAATGCTACCCAAAGACAACACAATTGAACTGCTGCTTCGCATTAATGAATTCTCTAAAGACTGCTCTGTGTCCCACCTGCTGGGCCCCAATATGACATTATGTTTTAGAGTGCCTTACCACATTTACCTTTCTAAAGTAGCTGGATGTACCCCTCTAATGAGCAAATCATTACAATTCCTCATATCCTGCAATTGATCATCTTACTTTGACTAAAGCTGACAGTATACTGTCATCATTACTCCTGTTAGCACATCTCCAGTTGAGACATATTGATGCATTAAAGGGTTCTGATATGCATTTTTTAACAGTTGTAGCACAGATTGCACTCAATTTCATTACAAAATGGGTCAGTTAGAAATGTCCTTGCTTCCTGGAAGGATATATTTCTAGCTTGCAGTTTCCTGCAGAAAATAGCACTCAAAAACAGAATACCGGGAGGAAATAAGTAAGTGACTCAAAACTCAGTGTATAAAAATCTAAAACCTCAGGTAACCCATGAAAAACAACAGAATAACAGAATCTGTTCATGCTGAACTCTGATATTGAACTGCAGTGCATAAATGGGAGATATTCACATGCAAAAATATAAACCCTAACCCTAAGCTTGGACCAAAATATAATGCTAATTG
This sequence comes from Amia ocellicauda, assembly GCF_036373705.1. Classification (NCBI taxonomy): domain Eukaryota; kingdom Metazoa; phylum Chordata; class Actinopteri; order Amiiformes; family Amiidae; genus Amia; species Amia ocellicauda. The sequence goes on from NC_089855.1 coordinate 18,779,900, forward strand.
AATTTACATCCTAAGCATCACTCAGTCTGCAGTCAGTGTAAAGGAAGCTGTTTATGTATGATCTAATATTTGAGTAATACATATTGGGAGGAATAATAATAATAATAATAATAATAATAATAACTAGTCACGAGAGATATGGGGAGGAGGGGGGGTGTTTAAAATAGGGCTATAGCACAATTATTGACCTGTTATATTATACAACATTAAAAAGTGTATACATATTTTATTAAACTTGTATTAATCAAAATTTGAAATACATCTTTTACTTTGTACTTTATATAATGTGAAGTGCTTTGAAATGGATCCGCCTGTCTATTACAGCTGTGTACATCAATGCAGAAAATGTGCTTTTCAACAGGACTGTTTGTGTTGCATTTAGCAAACTGGCAGTGTCTTGATTCCGTGTGACCATGGGTAGCTGGATGAAGGGCGAGGGGAACCTTTAGTCCTGTATAAATGCTGAATTGTAGTGCCAGCAGCAGTCTAAACTCGACACCAGCAACCCAGCTAACACACAACGTTGTGGCAACATTGTGCATTAGCTAGGAATTAAGCCTGCCGCCAGCCCAAAACCAATACAAAATATTTAATTCAAAAGGAAAGATATAAACTCGCTGAGCCGATCAGAGGACAGGCAGATGAGCTAGAACACCTGCGATTCTCCAATTGTTTATCTAAATGTGCGCATATACATGAACAAGAAAAAAAACATTAAAATTAACTTTGCAAAATAAACTGTGTAAACTGGAGTATACATCGGTATGCACATATGTAAGCAGACATAATATTACAGACAAAATATGCAACAAAAGCGCTTTGAAATGGCTCCATTACAGCTGCTTATCAATACAGAAAACGTGGTTTTCAACACCACAGTGCCTTACACTAATACAAAACGATTCGCATTCATGATCAAACAGGTGACTGATCAAGGCATTGATCCAGAGACCTGGGTTTGCAATGTGATCAAGATTGAATTCCACAGGAAAGTTAGAAACTTGCTGAGCCGATCAGGAAAGGCAGAGGAGAGCTATATCAGGTGCAAGGCTGCTAATAATAATAATAATAATAATAATAATAATAATAATAATAATAATAATAATAATAATAATAATAGCTATATGAATAATTTGTAGAAAATCACTTGTTTCAGGAATCAACACGATTATAGCTCGTTTACAGCTAAAATGGCATATATGTATTTAATAAAAATGTTAATTAACATATAGGCCTAAGAACAGATAAGCAGCAGGAATTCACATATGCAGAGATACTTTTAAATTGCAAAAGCTGCACAAAAAGCAGCTATTCTCAGTTCTGGTTTTAAACTGTTTTAAATGTTATTGTCTGCTCCTTTTATCTGACCTACTTATTAATTGTATTCTATTGTGTGAATAAACTGCTCTTTGGGGCATCTTTCTGAATTACACATCAATATTCTTCTGTGTGGGGTGGTTTCAGTATTTGTTAAATACTCTATTTCCTTATATACAACATCGCTGTGTCAAAATTTAAAATAATAATAATAATACAAAAAAAATGAGATACATAAAATATGACATAAATAAATAGATGAATAAAAAAATAATAATACGGAAGCATATTGCTGCCACCGGAAAAAAAAATATTTTTATTTTTTATTTAAAAAAATTAGGCATGTTGTTGCCATGAAAAAAAAAACAGACAGAACTGAATAGGAAGGATATAAACTATTACTTGTGTGAGACATTGTAACACACTCCTTCAGGATCCAGAATGTGAAGACAACGTCTGGTGGCTTGAGTTTCCACTAAGCCCTGTTGAATGCATTTAAGGTACACCATTTTATACCCATGTAGCTTCCCGTGTTTAGCTATTTCTGCCATCACAAACAATGTTACTTCAAGTAAAGCTGACATGTTTTTCTATTAAAACCCTTCTGAAAGTTATCATACTGAACACAGTTCTGTTTACATGACTCAAACATTGTAATATATCTTTATGCTTAAGACCAAAGTTAAAGTAAAAGTGGACAATGTCTGATACACTTGCAATTACTGTTTATCTAGTGAAACGGGGATCATATGGTATATGAGCATGTTACAAGAGACTCAACCACTCATCAAAAAAGTCAGTACAGTGTTAAGTCATGTTGTGAAACCAGGTTTTTCAGTGTAGTGGGCTTAATACTCTACTGAGCTGGAGTGGCCTAGCTGCGGTTCCTGTGGTGCGCAGTTCAAATCCAGAGCAGTATATTTTGTGGCAGCATTTTGTTTTTGTTTCATGACAACACAACACAATGAAATATATCAGGCTTTTAATTAAAGAGATGCATTTTTAGAACAATTCGGTGGAGCAATATAGTTTTTTTTGTATTTTTGCACTTTGTTTACACTTATGTTGTAAGTCGCCCTGGATAAGGGCATCTGCCAAGAAATAAAAATAATAATAATAATAATAATAATAATAATAATAATAATAATAATAATAATAATAATAATTCCTATCCAGTTCTGTCAAATCGCGAGGTTACCCACAAGAACTATAAATGGTCTTGTAATACAATGTATTTATTTGTTTCGTGGCAACAACAGGCCCCCCCATTCCGACTACAACTGCTGGTCTAAAAGTCTGTGTGCAATTTCTAACTGAATATGCAATTTGCTGATGAATATGCAAATTGGTGATGAACTGACACTGGTGTCGAAATGTGCGTGATGAAAAGTGCGTGACGAGAAGATCCCACACAGATTAGGCACACAATCAGCCTAACACCTAAATAATATTCACATTCTTTATGGTGACACAGGCAGAAATAACACTGACATTTTTCCATTACACAATTACAGTGTCAGTTGGAGATTGCAGGGCCTCATGGGCAGAACACTATCAAACGGATGCTTGGTTTGCTCCACATATCCATCAAACTTTGCCATCCAATCAAAGAAGTATTACAGGAGGAAATAAATAACAATGACAAGCGACAAATCACTTTCAGTGTGATGCGTTTCATTATTTATTGAGAACTTAATCTACATGTTTCATAGAAGAAAAAAATAAAACAATTGAAATGCTCTCTGCTTTCAAGCTCCATTCCCATCCCTGCTAAATGAAAGAATAATAGAGCTCTTCTGTCTGTATCTCTCAGTAGTCAGAGATGATATTTCCTGAAAAATAAAACCACAGAGCAACAGGACCTGCTCCCTTCTGAGTAATACTGGGCAGTGGGAGCTTTCCCCTATTCATTGCCATTCATCTATTTCTATACAGAATTTGTACACACTACTCCACTACTTCTCTGGCTCACAATCTTGGCTCGCATCCAATTCAAGACTTGGACTCTCACCTACCGTTGTCTCGACCAGACTGCATCGAGCTTCCTTCACACCCTCGTCTCTCCTTACACTCCCTACAGACCTCTGTGGTCCTCCTGCGCCAGAAGACTAACTTTACCCCCTATCCTCTCCCCTTCCTCCAGAGCCCGTTCCTAAGTGGTGGAACAACCTTCCCACTGAGGTCAGGACAGCAAAGTCCCTGCCCGCCTTGTGGCGATTACTCAAGACACATCTGTTCAGACTGTACCTGTAGCAGCAGCCTTTTCTACTGGATTATTCAGCACTCTTGCTATTTTGCACTTTATTTACCTATGCTTCCTGATGTATTTAGTATTGATCTAAATTTGCCTGCCTCGAACACTGACCTTATTTTAATGAAGTGACCAGCTATATGCCAAAACAAAACTGAAAGAGGGCAAAAAAGACATAATATGGGATGTAATTAGTTGTTTTACAGGGAGTCACTGACAGTCCAACTTCTCACAACCACAGCACGCTGGGGATTTGTTTCTACTGATTAGCCTACTATTTGATGATGACTATTTAGGGATCAAATGACTGTGAAAGTCTTTGTCCTTGTAAAACAATTTTTTTTTTTGTTCAAATGTTATTTTTCTAACCCTCTGAGAGCAACAAACAATTTATTAAAAGAAACACTTTAATGTAGACCTAAATCCAATTAGCAATTCCTCTTGTCTGCACTTTCTAAATTTTATCTGATTATGCTGCCCACTGCTCTCTGTCTAGACAGGAATAAATTACAGTCCTCCCTTTTACAGAGACATTTCAGATAACTCCTTTGTAACAATTAGGTGGCCTGGGAAACTCAAGACGTGAATGGGGAATTGGTATTACCAACACATTACTAGTCCAGCAGGAAACTGAGATGTGAACATCTTTCCCCAGGTATAGTCAGCCATCGCTGCTTCATTTGTACATATATAAAAAAGGGGTTTCTCCCCACCAGTAATTTCTCCAGAACCACTTCATTTCTGTTCTTTCAAATACAGTACATCTCAGCTAAAATACAGTTGTAAAAGTATGAAAGAGAAATTACATAACTAAGAGAAAAACGATGTGAAATGCATTTCTTTCTGAGGACAATAATGAGAATTATAATTGTGTTACAACAATTCAGACCAGACAAGCGAAACTACTGGAAAATGAATTAACGCAATTTGACACTGGAGACAAAACATAAAAAGAAAATAGGCAGCTCTTGACACAAATGGGTTTGTGCGTGCCTATGTATGGAACAGACTGATAAATCCAGTTGTGGATGCTGAGTCACTGGGGGAGTCGGTAGGATCTTGATAGGGTCCTTTGATCATAATAGTACTAATACAAGATGATGGGCCAAACAGCCCTTTCATCTGTGATCTTTCTTATGTCTTATGTACAAAATGCAAATAACCCTGGTAACCCTATACAAAATTGATTAACACAATGCATTATCATATTCATATACAGGAATTAGCAAGGAACACTAGACAACCAACTCAACGGACAGAGAGAAGCTGCAGATCGAAGCAAGTGCAAACATCTTAGGGAGGCCTTCAGCAAGCAGTGGATCAATACAGGCTGATGGTGATGACACATACACACATTTATACCTCAATAAACGAATCCTCTGTGAATGACGCCACATGAGCAATATTTTTTTTGGTTGTATGTTTAGTCCAGAAAAAAAATCTGATAACCGAAGAAGACTTGTAAATCAATCTGCCCGTCCCCTTTCTCATTACTCAAGATCTTTGTTATGGAACATTTATTTCATTGTGGTTTTGGCAGTGATAAAGTACTTTTATTACCTGCATTATTCCATCCAAATGAGCTTACTGGGCAAAAAGTGAAAATTTCACTCATCTCTTTGGAATCAAAATTGCGGATGTTAAGGTCAGATGGGAAGCCAAACTGAAAGTGAAGCTTCGGTGCCCCCATCTACCTTATTTCTACTGGTATATGTCATTCCACCATATAGTGTTCTTTTCATAATTTTGTCCACTTTCCTCACAAGGTTGCTGCTCTTAAGTAGTGCTTCTTGCCACGTTCTGCAAATTTTTATTTTTATTTACTGATTAAATAAATAATCTTTAATTAAATATAGCATACAGTATACACTCACCTAAAGGATTATTAGGAACACCATACTAATACTGTGTTTGACCCCCTTTCGCCTTCAGAACTGCCTTAATTCTACGTGGCATTGATTCAACAAGGTGCTGAAAGCATTCTTTAGAAATGTTGGCCCATATTGATAGGATAGCATCTTGCAGTTGATGGACATTTGTGGGATGCACATCCAGGGCACGAAACTCCCGTTCCACCACATCCCAAAGATGCTCTATTGGGTTGAGATCTGGTGACTGTGGGGGCCAGTTTAGTACAGTGAACTCATTGTCATGTTCAAGAAACCAATTTGAAATGATTCGATCTTTGTGACATGGTGCATTATCCTGCTGGAAGTAGCCATCAGAGGATGGGTACATGGTGGTCATAAAGGGATGGACATGGTCAGAAACAATGCTCAGGTAGGCCGTGGCATTTAAACGATGCCCAATTGGCACTAAGGGGCCTAAAGTGTGCCAAGAAAACATCCCCCACACCATTACACCACCACCACCAGCCTGCACAGTGGTAACAAGGCATGATGGATCCATGTTCTCATTCTGTTTACGCCAAATTCTGACTCTACCATCTGAATGTCTCAACAGAAATCGAGACTCATCAGACCAGGCAACATTTTTCCAGTCTTCAACTGTCCAATTTTGGTGGGCTTGTGCAAATTGTAGCCTCTTTTTCCTATTTGTAGTGGAGATGAGTGGTACCCGCTGGGGTCTTCTGCTGTTGTAGCCCGTCCGCCTCAAGGTTGTACGTGTTGTGGCTTCACAAATGCTTTGCTGCATACCTCGGTTGTAACGAGTGGTTATTTCAGTCAAAGTTGCTCTTCTATCAGCTTGAATCAGTCGGCCCATTCTCCTCTGACCTCTAGCATCAACAAGGCATTTTCGCCCACAGGACTGCCGCATACTGGATGTTTTTCCCTTTTCACACCATTCTTTGTAAACCCTAGAAATGGTTGTGCGTGAAAATCCCAGTAACTGAGCAGATTGTGAAATACTCAGACCGGCCCGTCTGGCACCAACAACCATGCCACTCTCAAAATTGCTTAAATCACCTTTCTTTCCCATTCAGACATTCAGTTTGGAGTTCAGGAGATTGTCTTGACCAGGACCACACCCCTAAATGCATTGAAGCAACTGCCATGTGATTGGTTGGTTAGATAATTGCATTAATGAGAAATTGAACAGGTGTTCCTAATAATCCTTTAGGTGAGTGTATGTATACATGCATAAATATATATTTGAAATCCTGTCAATCCATGTCCATCCGGTCTTTTTTTCTTAATTTTTGTAGATGTTTTAAAATATTAGATCATCAGTCTTCTCTTCCACTACTGCCTGTTTGAATTAATCCATTAATTAATAAATATAAAATCCTGTAAATCTCTGTGAGGTCTTTTTTTTTTTTCTAGATGTTTTTAAATGCTAGATCAGTCTTTTCTACAACTACAGGGTGTTTGAGAAATAGTGCATCTACCACTGGGGTCAGCCCCCTGCACACCACCCCCACAGAACCCACATATGCTACATCTGAGATGTGAACACCCAAAAATGTTGGCCACCAGCCACCACTGGTCACAACTGTCATGAGACGGCAGAGCTGAGAGGAAGTCTGGGAGGGGGAGAAACCTCACCTCTTCAGGTTGACCATTGCCCAAGGGATGCCAGTCGGGGTGTTAAACGCTGGCAGCAGCTTCTCCGCCAGCTGGACGGCTTTGATTTTGAAGACCTACAAGGAAACAAAGAAGTAACAGGGTTATGAATAAGCAGGTAAACCCAGAATACAGTAAAAGGCAAGATGTTCAGTTGGGTGCTTTCTAGAACTGGTGTTTTATGTATTTTCTTAGAAGTAAAACATTCTGCTTAGAGAGTCTCTTCTCTCCATTGTGGTGACATCATCATTAAATATTCACCAGTCATTGTAGAGATTAAGCGTAATGTACCTCTTGCTAACAAGAGTGAAATTTAGAAGATCTCTAAACCCTTTTAACATTGACATTGATATCAGTCTTTTTTTTTTTTTAGGAAAATTACATTCTCTAGGCCAAATAATTAAAAATACATATACTCTTTTTATGAGTAAAAAAATTACAATAAATAAAAGCATTACATGAATTATTAACTGAAGTTGTGACCTGACTGCATGTCCAATAGCATATCCAGGTAACATAAGCAAAGCTGATGAATAGCAAATATAGTCTGAGAACGTTATGACATGTAAGTGCCGTAAAAAAGGTAATAGACTATATCACCAAACATAAACCTTTATACTTGTTTCTATTATATTTCTGAAACAGTTTAATTTTTACGTACATTCCCAGGCAATTCTGTTTCTGTATAAATGCAGAGTCAGACCAAACGGTGGCATCCTCTGTGTTGTAAGACCAAAGCAAAAGTGTTGTAAGAGTAAAGAGCATAATTTATGTTGTTGTTTTATGTCCTGAACAGCTGGAAAGAATTTATCCTATTTTCCCAATTTCTGTTTCCTTAGAAATGTATTATTTGGCCAGTATTAGAGTCCCCCAGTGGTGCACAAAGACCCCTGTCAGCTCTGCAGCCCGTTTACAGTCGTAATCCTATGACATCTGGTCACAATTAAGGTGCAGCAATGTAAAATGAGATTAATTCAGTATTCAGATGGCATCTGTAATTTTATAGCACAGAGACACCAGTGGTATTATTCCATTTCTAGTAGTTCACGTTTTCCAGATACCTTTAAAGGAAGCTCTGGGATTTCTAAGTAGGCTAATACCCATGTTTACAGTGTGCAATGTAGCATGTCTAATAACTGTTGCCAAACCACAAGGACACACATTTTATTTATTTTCTGTGAGAGTGGGGAACACGAAAAAATAGACACATGCTGTCATTCGAGAAATAAATAACGCATTAAAATACGTTTCAGCAGGATAAACATTTAAAGTTATTTAGTGAGTTAAGTTTTGCTGTGAGCAATCTGTGCCTTGGCCTCTGTTTGGATTATACAGTAATTCCTAGATAGCTGTTTAAATGTATTTCCATCTGTAATCTTCTTTAGAAAATGTATCAGTGCCTTAGAGATACATCCTATTATTACACATATGTGGAAATAATATGCATCCCTAGGGTGTTCTGAACTCATATGGAGTAAATTTTATTCTATATTGCAGTCTCTTTTATGGTTATTATGCATATTCACATATATTTAGATTAAAGGGTAATCAAAAATAGTAAGTAATAGTACTTCACACAAATGGAAATGTCCAGAGAAAAAAAACAATCACATATAAAAGTGTTTAAAAAATAATTAAGAAATATGGGCTTCTTAGTGATCCTTCTGAAATACTGATGAAAGTAAAACACTTCCCATTTAAGTATAGCCAAACTATACTCTCAAACACTCAGTTGTTTCCAGATGCTCAACAGCACCCAAAAGCTCCTGATCTTTGGACTTCTGAATCTAAATCAAGTTCATGCTCAAGTCGAGTGATTGTAGTCCATAATTATAATTATTCACAGCTATTACCAGGTGAACCCTGGGGTGTGCTATGTACAGCCATCCTTCACCTAGATGTGCCTCGGTATCAAGAGCTTGTTAAAATCTTGTTCCAGGCAAGATAAATGTTCAGAATGCACTCATTTCAGGCAAAAAGGATTAAAGAGCAATGTTTCTTTCATTTGTTGTCTAAGATACAAGGTGTCTAAGCAAAATCCAATAAAAAACACTGTAGTGACAGGCAAGTAAACTGTAAAAGTGTTTTGGAGTCGATGGGCATAGACAGTATGGGCTTGTTGTCAAATGCTTCACTGCAGGCTACCAGGTACAGACCTGCATGAGAAATTGCAGGGAAGTACTTTACATTTTAGCCAGATAAATCAGTTGCTGCATCCATATGGCTTTAGCACTAAACTTACCACATATATAAAATGTTATTTAGCACTTGCCTGAAGCTCTGGCAAGTAAACAGGAGTTCATAACAACATCTGGCAAGGCTAGTTCATACTGCTCATTGTCTCTGTTCTGCGCTTTGTCTGACCAACCTCTCAAGCAAAGTTAGGCTTGGGCTGGTGTCGACAATTTCAAACCGTGACACTAAAATAATCGCAGTTTATGGTATAACTGGGTAATCATAATTAAATCACCATACCATAAAAAATGTGAATTGCAAGTCATGTTTTCAAATAAAACATTAGCAATGTAAGGAAGCAGAAGACAAAAAACATTTGTTAAGACTTAAGTGCTATATATCAGTATATTATAATTTTGCACTAAAAATAACAATCTTAAAATGTAACTATATAGTATAAAGTATATACACAAACACACAAAATGAGTATTCAAATGTACCTTAAAATATGTCAAATTAAAAAAAAAATCTGAAAATTATTTGTCACATTTAAATACCATAGATGAGTATTGACATGGAAAAGTGGATTGTTTCCCCTCTTTTTTCTAATAGTTTTTTTAAAGGCATACTTATCAAAACAAATAATTGTTATTTAAAAAAGTGTATCTGTTGACATAATGTGGTGTTCGGTTTAACTAAAATGGGGGGTCAGGTATTAAAACCACATTGCAATACAAAGACATCCAAAAACTGCCACTGCTAAAAGACATACAATTTATTAGCATACTGAGACTGTTCCTCAGCAAACAGGAAAGTGCAATATCTCCAGCCCATGTTTCTATGCCTGTACAGATTTTAATATTCTGAAATGATAGCAATACAGTTTTAAGGGCTCAATGTTCTTTGAAGGCCTTCTTCTGAGTATAGTTAACTCAGCAAAACGTTATCACGCATGACAGCAGGCAGATAGATTTTCTACAGAACAACAGAAAAAGTGAAAAAGCTTGGAAACATCTCCCCAAAATAGACAGAAAACATCTGAGGAATCTACAAAACAGGTAGAATCAAAGTTTATATCCGTTGCAGTGAACCCTTAAGGCAGTTTGTAAGAAAAACAATCTAAAAATCTTATATTGAGTATCTGGACAGACATCTTCCAGAAAGCAGATCATCAGAAATTGAAATCCATATTGTACAGCAGGACAAAGACAAAGTAACCCTTTAATTGAACATTTGTCCAGGGGCTAGATTAAAAAGAAAAATATCTATAATCCATCTACCTTCTTTAAATAGCATAGTTTGAAGCACACATGATGCTGTCACTGACTGCGCAGTCTACTTAATGGAAAGTGGAGCTACATCTAATAAAGTGGCAATAATACTAATTTTACAGTGATTAAAGTAGTTTTAGTACATGTTTGCAAAAGCCAACCATGTCTATAATTCTGATGAGCACATCACCCTGATCAGTACCCCATGAAAAGTATCTATGTGTTCACATAGGACTCCATTTATTTTGGGTAGCTATTAATTCGGGGGCAACATAATGACAGCATACTGAAAAAACAAATGGCTGTAAGAGTAGGAATATTTCTAATAGAGGCAATTAAATTAGTCGCTGTCAATGTAGAAGAGCATCTTAATTTTCTGATGTAATGAAAAACAATGGAACACTCCTACAGATGATTAGATGCCATAAATCTGTGTTTAACTATGCCCATTGCAGTATAATGCTAAAGGCAGCACATAATTTAAAATAATGAATCACCTAGCTCCTGTTACTTAAATGAATGCAGAACCGTTCATTCCCACAGCACTCATTCCCACCCCAACTGCACTGCATTACCCCCGGTCTCCAGTGTCTACGAGCACCACTACTGCAAAATGATGAATGAAAAAGCAGAGCTATAAAAACATCTAGAAATACGGCTCTCGAGTCAGACCCTGCTAAACTGTTCCAACCGGGATGACAGCAACCTAATTCTGCATTTTGTACCACGCAGAAGATTAGATGACAGTTCGGTACTGGCAATTACCTCTAATGTAACCCAGCTTTAATGGATTACTGCAGCGGCACGGAGAACAACACAACACAGAGATTTCAGTCATTGACAGTGCTCCGTGTTTCAGCAGGCGCAGCACAGAGGTCTGCAGGCTTAATATGATATATAAACAAGAATATAACAGGAATCTCTCACAATATATAACTAACAGGAATTAAAATCAAAAGTTACACAAATTAATAAGCAGAAGTTAAGTGCAATTAAGGTATATTATGCACACCACAGCTTCTATATAAAATGCTTAAATATTAAATCTGCCACTTAATATACAGTGGCAGATTGTATATTAAATCTGATTTATCTACTGTGTATGGAAATTCTATTCAGCATATGCCTTTTTTTAAAACACTAAAGAGCTGTGTTAAATATCTGAAACAGGAGTAATATCACTTCATAGCATTAATGCATCTTAATTCTGATGAAGGCTTTTCAGATCCAACATATTACAATATTCAGGAAGTTTAATATTTACAGGTTGTTGAAATATTCATCATTTTCCAAACACTCATATTTAGTTTACTTTCAAATTCAGATATGTTTCACCATGTGTAAGTGACAAGGATAAATTCCACTTACATAACATACAAGCCCACATTTCCTAGGTTGATATACTGTGCTGTATTAGAGTGACTAAAGGCACTATGCTTTGAAAAGACAGAAGGCGTACAAACTTTTGTCAAGGACTCCATGTATGTTCATTCAACACCAATAAAGAACCAATTGTGTCCAGGCATGCCTGTTAATAAACCTTTCGACTTCAAACTGCTATTCGAGTTTGAAACACTCTGATAAGAGAATATTAAATTCAAAGACTAAAGCTAATGACACGTCCCTTTTAGAATGGAAAAGATAACACCACTACAGACGCATCAAGTCCACCATTAAGTCATGCAGGCAATCAACACCGACGGTTTTCTCTAGGATTTGGAAATGAAACCCCATCAGCGGTCAGCAAGGGGAAGTTCAAAAGCCAGAGCACATCGGCAGTGAATGACCAATCTGACACAGCTCATTACAATTTGTGAGAAGAAGAAATGTTGGATTGTAAAGGGACAAAAACCCCATTGCTCATCAAGGAAAACAAAACAGGCCCTTGTTCCTTAGAAATTCTCAGTGGTTGCAATATACCTATTGTACACCTGTATCATCTGTCTTCAAAAACAAAATGTATTTTACAGTATATTATAACTTAGCAATTAGGATAAAAATCAAGAGTGCATGTGATAAAGTAGTCACATTTATATATTGGTCTATGTTCATGTGCAGAGCTGTGGTTTATCTTTGCGGAAGACTCATTTAAATGGCCTAGTTCAGTGCATTAAAATGCAGGTCAGTCCCTTCATGGTTTGACCCTTCTGTGTTTTTGAAGAGTTCAGTCACAATGCAAAATACAACTGTAAATTACTGTTAGCTCAAAAAGCGAAAATAAATTAAAAGTTGTAATCTGAGACAGCAACTAAACAGCTGTACGGGTCACTGGAAGAAACACTTTTAAAGCTACGTGTACAATAATATAACAGCATCACCCTTTTGTGATTTTGTGATTATTAACGGTGTCGTATAACACGTATGTTGTCTAAAATGTAAAAACGGTCATGTCAGTTTAGAACATTTACAGTCCTGAGTTGCCAGACCCTTCATAGACTGATTGTTGAATACAGTGCAAGTAGCAGAATTAAATACATCGAAATACAATCGAAAATATCTATACAAAAGTTGAAAAGCTTGATTTAAATGATTTATATCTAGCTTCATCATGTACAGACATCTACAACAAAGCAGTTCCTCAAGCTTTGATATTTTAGCTAAGGGGGACAACACATGCTTTAACACCACAATGGTGATATCAATCACATATAAAAGGCATTCCTGCAACTGGAGGCTGTGGTTACCTTGCCTGCAGATGCATATTAGTGGGGACAGTGTCCAGGGATCTCCCAACCTGTTCAATATTTAAGGTGACATGTTTTAGAATGAGTTTATCCTCCGAATTATACTGTTATTACTGAGCTCCTGCAGTGACAATACTGTGATGTCAGTGATATAAATGAGATAAGACAAACGCACAAAGGAGCTGCTTATAAGGGAGGATTGCAAAGGTAAACAACATCAATCAACCTGTTATTTCTTCTTTGAATATTTAATAACACTGGTGTTTGGCTAGAAACACATGGTATTGGAGTATTCTGGATAGGGCAGAAAATAAATCAGCACAATACAGTTCCAGGGTTGAAGATAAACCCACGTTCCAGGACACCCAATAGCTGTGCCATAACATTTTCATGCAGCAGCAGATTTCGATTTCGAATTCAGGACTGTGGACGCGAAGGGCAGCCTGCGTGGCTATCTCCTCAAATCAAATTAAGTGCCTGGAACCGTATCTAGCTACTTGTGATGCTTGACTGCAACTTAATTTCTTCTTAAACCTCTTTGCATTTTAGTTCAACATTAAAAAGGGAAGTCTCTAATATTGCCTTTGCTTTTGCCTAAATGTGCCCACCCAAGTAAAAATTGCCTGGAATTCCTAAGCTGATAAGTTTATATTTGTGGATTGTAATTTACAGCCTTTTATTATGGTAATTGCAAGCGTCTTTAAAATAACCAGGGAATATAAATTGGAAGCACAAGCAAATTAACTTTAAAACTACAAAAAGCTTATACAGTTTACCTAAAATAGTAATGGCAAGATTTTTTTCTAATAAAAAGCAAAATTTTATTTTTATTTTTGAATTTGGTGGGTGGAAAATATGGATAGACTGTCTCCATTCCAACCCCCTCAATAACAAAGGCTGGTATAACCAAGCCATACGTTGTTGTGAATGACAGCAGTGATTCTCCTACAATATATCTATCGTAGGTTATTGTTCCTTTCTTTCCTCAAAATTAACATTGTAGCTCTGCAGTCACCCCTTAAGGTAAATTGTTTTCCTTTGAGCACAGGATTGGTATCATTACGAACTAAAGAGCTCGGTTGAAAGGAATCTCAGAGGGCCATATGGCTCCACAGCAGTGGTCCAGAGGAAGCTAGTTTGAGTACTGCTATCGCTTTTGAGAAGCCCCCTCAGGTTTCCACTCCTCCTGGAAGAGTACACAAGCATGGAGGAACGCCAACAGGGAACATGTGTACTGAGTAACAAAAACAAAATCACAAGGTATACTGGTGACACACATACTTTGCCACCTTTGAAAGACATTTCATTGCCGAAAGATTCAGATATGGAGAAGAAAGATAAGTGTGCAGGTAAGCCAAGTGTTAATGCTCAAAAGAAAGTGTTGTTCAGCACCGGACTGTGCAGCACTGGCAACACCGATTTTGTCTTTCCACTGAACTGTAAGTATTCTCCTTTCATACCCACATAAAGGCTGAAAAGTGCAAACTGAACAGAGAACCAGCCGAACCAAAATAACACCACACCTGTGTACAAAATTCTTACACTGAACCACTTAATGTAATGCAACCAGGCTCGATCTGGTTGTGTTTTAGTCTTTGCCTCATCACGGTGGAAATTGATAGGTTTGATGGGCTGATGTCAAGCAGTGATTTTAGATCAGAATTACTTTTATTAAATATGAGCTTATAAAAACTAAATTCTAATTTCTGTAAGTAAATTATTTTTTCTTCTGTGCAAAACAAGAAGAATAGGATATGAACCTGAACCAAATATTTGTGTTCATTCCACATATTCATGTCACTCATTAGAGCTCACTGACAGTGGTATTTTCAGAAGCTGAAAAGCAGTCATTTTTTTCTAACTCTTCACTATGGTTGTTTGTTCTAACATATTAAATTTGTCTTTATAGTCCAATAAGCAAAGTCTTCTGTGTTTATACAGATCTGTATTGGCTTCATCTAGATAGCATCAATTTCTGTCCTTCTCTGCACAACATAATTCTGTTTGGCTTCTGGAAAAATTGGAAGTTCACAAAAATAAAAGTTTTAATCAGATTATGTTGCTGTGTCTGAGAGACGCTGTGTTTGGGCAGTCAAGCCGGTGTACTGTAATCACCAAAATTAATAAAGTGGCAGTGACAGGTTTTCTTTAGGAAAGCACCATAACAAGGACAACTGTCACACATATTTGTTTTAGGAACGCATTATCACTCCCTGCGGTCCCAGTACGCATTACAATAATTTGTAGGATTTTTAAAAGGAAGGTCTTGGAACACAAAACAATTGATCTTATGTTATCAATTTTGTAAAACATCAGGCACATTATGAGATGATCAAGTTGTGCCCATTTTCTCTCTCTGTTCCTTATTCAGCCTTAGAAGCTCAATACATTTCAATATTTGAAAGGGGGGGGAAATAAGAGAGACAAAAGTTTATCTCTCACAACAAAAACTAGCAGAGATAATATTCCAATTTAAAATGTTAGATATTGTTAGACATTAGATATTATGGGTCTACCTCTGTGGCATCATAGCTGGAAAATCCACATTCAAATTCCTATATCCTGTTGATTTAAATTACATTCTGCCACTTGGGATTCTATTGTAAATTATTTTATAATTGTATAACAGAAAAGTCTCTTTATATTTCACCGTCTGGACTCTGTATTGTAAATTGGATTCCTGGCCTTTCTTACCTCCTCTCCAGACAAGTAATAGGCTGCCAGCAGTCCACCAATAAAACGGATATTCACTTCAAAGACAGACACTTCAGCATTCTGGAACAACAATACAAAAAGAGTTGGGATTTAGTTGGGTGAAATACCAAAGAACAAAAAAAAAAAAAGAAAAGTTTTCAGCAGAAGCAGAATGACACCAATTTGTGAGAGGTAGCTACAAAACAACAATGTTTAAGGAAATTAAGAAGGCAGATTATCCAATGAAAGAAAAAAACTAAATAAAAGATTAAGAACGGGAACTTAAGCTTAACCCAATAGTGAAGCCTGCTTCCAACCTCTCTCCAACTTCAGAAACTTATTTAGAGTATAAGACATTAAATATGTTAATGCATTATAGTTTAAGTGCACAGTCACCCCCAAGGATGATTTTAAGGGGATAGCAATTTACTAGCAGGTCTCCTTTAGTCTTCAATTTACTCATCTTAATACACTTCTCAGAAACAGCATAATATTGTGACTATAGAGTACAGAAAAGGTTCCACATTAATTTCTTGAGTATCATTACTGTACACAGTCATTTATCATAATGCTACACAACTGTCTTGGGAAAGAAGACAAAAGCAGCAACTGCGATGCTAAGCAAGTAATGTGATTTCTTGTTTTCATCCAAAATAAACAACAGTTTTTATTTGTCAACAGCTTTACAAGAAAACAGTTATTTCATGTTTAGCCAGACTTCTTACTTGTTCAAGTGAAAGTACATAATAATGGAATTATGGTAATACAACCCCAATTCCCAAAAAGTTGGGACAGTACGGAAAAATGCAAAAAACAAACAAAAAGAGTAATTTGAAAATTCAATTCACCCTGTACTATATTGAAAACACATTAACACATGATTTGATGTTTTACTTTGTGAATTTAATTTATTTTTGAAAATATACACTCAATTCAAATTTGATGACTGCAACACACTCCAAAAAAGTTGGGACAGTCGACTGTTTACCTGTGTAACTGTTTACCTCTGTAACTGTGTCACTGTGTAACATCACCTTTTCTTTTAATAACACTTATTACGGGTTTAGTCACTGAAGACACCAGTTGGTTAAGTTTAGCAAGCAGAATTTTCCCCCATTCATCCATTATGCATTTCTTCAGCTGCACAACTGTACAGGGCCTTCGTTGCCTTATTTTGTGCTTCATAATGTGCCACACATTCTCAATGGGAGACGGGTCAGGACTGCAGGCAGGCCATGCTAGCACCCGCACTCTCTGCTTATGTAACCATGCGCTTGTAATCCGGGCAGAATGTGGTTTGGCGATGTCCTGCTGGAAAATGCAGGGACGTCCCTGGAAAAGATGATGTCTGGATGGCAGCATATGTTGCTCCAAAATGTGTACATATCTTTCTGCATTAACGGTGCCCTCACAGATGTGCAAGTTACCCATTCCATGGGCACTAACACACCCCCTTACCATGACAGACGCTGGCTTTTGGATCTGATGCTGATAACAGCTTGGATGGTCCTTTTCCTCTTTGGCCTGGAGAACACAACGGCTGTTTTGTACAAAAACTATTTGAAATGTTGACTCATCAGACGATTCCACTGTGCTACTGTCCATCTCAGAGAAGTCGGCGGTGCTTCTGGACAGTGTTGATGTCTGGCTTCTGCTTTGCATAGTAAAGCCTTAACTTGCATCTGTGGATGCAGCGGCGAATGGTGTTGACTGACAAAGGTTTACCAAAATATTCCCGAGCCCATGTCAGGATATCCATTACAGACTCATGACGTTTTTTAAGACAGTGACGTCTGAGGGATCGGAGATCACGCACATTCAGAAGTGGTTTTCGGCCTTGCCCTTTACGCACCGAGATTTGACCGGATTCCTGAATCTTTTAATAATATTGTGCACTGCAGAAGGTGAAATGCCCAAAATCCTACCGATTTTGGATTATTCGCTGACGCATCTGTTGGCAGATTGGCGAGCCTCGACCCATCCTTGCTCTTGAAGGACTAGGCCTTTCTTGGAGGCTCCTTATATACTATGATTACACGATTGCCTCACCTGTTTCACATCACCTTCTTATTTCAATTTGTCACATCGCTATTAGTCCTAAATTGCCCGTAGCAACTTTTTTGGAATGTGTTGCATGCATCAATTTCAAAATAAACGTTTACCTTAAAAAAACAATGCAGTTGATTAGGTAAAACATCAAATACCTTGTCTTTTGTTTAAATACAAGTCAAAGTAAATTTACAAATCACTCCTCTTTGTTTTTATTAGCATTTTCCATACTGTCCCAACTTTTTTGGAATTGGGGTTGTACAAGTGCTAGATTGTATTACTGCACTTTTGTAATGCTTTAAATTCTTATTTGTAGTCACCCTGGATACAGGTACCTACTAATAAATAAATAAATGATACTTGTTAGTAGACTAGCATAAATGTATATACTATAAAACTGTTAAATATAACTTGCTGTGTTTAAACAACAAACAAATCAGTGAAAGGATGACTCCAGGAAATCATTTGTCTCATGGATAACCAGTAAAGTTGGACAGGAAAGACAATGGCTCTTTATGGCATCAACAAATATACCTTTTGCACAAAAGCACTCTCTGGCATATCACCCACCACACCAGCTTCAGGGAGCTGAATCCTGCCTTCATTTACTGGCCTTTACAAAGCATTTCCAGGGCATCTCAGAGGAGACGTTGTACAATTAATCAAACAATTTTCTGTCACAAACCGGTAAGGTGGATGAAGCCCAAAGCAAAACTGAATGGAAAAAAAAGTCCTCAGAGAAGTACCTTTTGCAAGTTTAACGACTTCTGCCGATGCGATAAATCCATAGTTTCGTTCGTAGAGCAGCGAACAGTTTCAGAGTTTGTGAGCCTGTCCTTTTGTTTCTAGTCTGATTGATGGAATGAAAAACTCATAAAATGCCAGCCAAGCACTGGTCTCATACATCTCCCTGTCAGGTTTACTGAGTGTTTATAGGGTTATTACGCACAAGAACACAGGTAGTTACAATAAAACACTTCTACTCTCAACACCCACCACTTTGCCCACACAATCAGTGTCATTTGGGTTATCTAAAAAAAACAGTACACAACCAGCTGAATAAAAAAAGCAAATGTTTTCTACCAATAAGTTAATACTTTCACAATGTAGCCTAAACGGTGACTCAGTGACATTGAAATCATATGCAAATTGAAACAGTTTAAGCTGTTTTTTGTTTTGTTATATCAGAGCACTTTTGACAAAGCAATATGTGCATCAGTTAACAGACAGTAACTTAAAAATAAACTTGTAAATAACAGCACAAACTCAAGGACTCTTGAAATTCCAGGTATATCATTCTATTGCAAACATCAAACAAAACGTTTGCAACATTTCTTTTTATTGTAAATCCTATATGAACTTACCACTTCAATGGAGTTTAATGACAAGTGCATTTGACACTAAATTCACGGAATGTGAAACAGAGAATAAAAAAATGTTATACTCTCTATTCCTGATCTAATACTTTGGTTCAAGAATGATTTGAAAAAAATAATAATCAAGAACTAGCTTTGTAAGCTCGGGCATTTAACATCATGTGAGGGAGGAGGATATGTCTATCAAATAAATAAATATTTAATAGCAGAATGCATGAAATTGAAACGAAATATAGGTCAGATTAAATAAAATAAAAACACCTAAAAACCTTATCTTTACTTAATCCAGCATTATTTGTATTTTAGTAATCAGTTTATTACTCTTCCTCTTCACATTAGTACAGGATTATATTGTGAAGGGCTACAGTGCGAATTCTAATTTGTTCACCAAAATTATATAAAACACAAAAATGTAATATACACCTCAACCCAGAAATGAAAATAATAACTATTGATATACATTACCACAATTCATGGCTTTTTAGTGTGGAATATAGCAGTAAACCAGGTTGAAACACCAATCCGGTTTCCCTTGGGACCTGGGCCAGATTTTCAATTGAGACCCACACAGGTTTAGTGTGTTTAGAGGTTGCAGCCTTTGCAACCTATTCAGAAGACTGTTCAGACCTGTCTAATGCTTTGACATCTTTCAGGTTCTGCTGCAGGCAGAGAAAGAATACATCCAAAAGATACATTATAGTCCAGAAAGAACAAGGATGAAGATACCACCCCCGCTCGGTACGCTGGAGTTGACCGAACAGTGTCTGCGTGAGATGAGGACAAGGGATTCCAAGATGCAGAGCACAACAATATTCCTCCAATACAAGTAACATTCCTATAATAAAAAGCCCTTTAAATGCAAAAGTGTCCCAAAGTTCTTAGAACAATTAACTGTTGCCAAACTACAGAAGGACTTGGAAAAGCTATCTAAAAGGCTTTTTAAGAACCAGTTTTGAGCTTGGTCTAAAAGACGGAGAGAGATTGAGGTTTTCTGAAGTCCAGTGGTACACGGCTCCAGAATGTGAGCGCCGCTTGACTGACCCTGTGACCGCTGAGAGAACAGCTCATCCTCACAGGGACAGTATTACTTTAGTAAGTATCGGGTCAGAAATTCAGACACAACCAGGGAATTGGGCATGCAGAATGTTAAGATAACACCATTAATTGGAGCCAGGGCAAAAGACGAATCAGACAAGGAAGGGAATAAAAGAAAGACAGCAATTGATAACAGCTAAAGTTCTGACTCACAGTTTTTTTTAACAAAGTCAATTCAAAAGAATGCAACATTACCTTTACTGTGTGGTGTAATTCAAATCAAACCACTGTAACTGAAAAGCATAACTGTCAATATAGGCAACGTAGTTCAACTTTACTGACGACTTTAGGAAGCCATAGTCTGAGTTTTACAGCAATGCAACAGAAGTTTATAAGTTTGCTGTTGGTAATCTTCCCGACAAAATAAGAAATCACTGATGAGCATAATTGCTGGAAACTTTTAAAAGTAGAATGAATTAAATGTAATGTTTTGCAAAAATGAATGACTTAGATCTGTAATATTAATATTGATCTTTTGCACACATCCATTCCTGACAAATCATCGAGTGTTCTGCTATGTGTGTGCCATATTGGATGAATGAATTGGGGAGAGGTGGACAGAGAGGATAACAGCAATGATAAAACAGAAGCATGGACAAGGATTGCAGCAATAGAAAGCAAACTTGACAAGTGAAGAAATGTGAACCTTGAATGAAAGAGTGAGATCAAAAGGAGGAGTGGGTGCAGCGAGAGCTGGCTGAAGGCTGTATCCACGAGAGCAAGTGAGGAAGAATTCACGGTGTGTAGCTGACAATTACAACCCAAACACACTCACAGTGGCATTCCTGCAGCTTTTTGTCCCATGGCAAAATTAGCTCCCAATTTTCACAAAGCAATTACAAAAAAATATAGAGGTTCACATCTACAAAGAGAACATGTATGTCTGGAAAACAGACATCATTATTATTATTATTATTATTATTATTATTATTATTATTATTATTATTATTATATTTACTTAAATATGCTAAACTTCAGTAGGATTTTATTGTACATTTGCACTGGAAAATTTAATTTGGAAAATCGCAACATCACTTTTGTTCCCGAGCAGACATGGCAGGACTAGAGTAGACCATCTGAAAGTTGTAAATCTGCCTCCAAACTCGGAAGAAGCAGAATGCTCATTTATTAATTTCACCATCTCTGCTGTGATTAGCAGGGTGCTGAGTGCAATGGAAAACAATAGTAAAAGCAACTGGAAAATTACACCATCCTGGAGGGCATCAGTCTGAAGCCAAGGAGATGGGGAGAGTATCTTCACAAGTTAATTACAATGTAGACAGCAGGGAATGCATCAACCACTGACACAGCAAGGCTACAGGAGGGTTGTGGCCCTGATTTCTCTACTTTGCCAAGCCAAGAAAGTCTTAATGAGTTTGAGATGTTTAATTGTGCAGTGTTCTTGAGGGAGTGCGGCAAAACAAGGAGTGAGTGTTTGTCAGGCACCAATATACACTCACCTAAAGGATTATTAGGAACACCTGTTCAATTTCTCATTAATGCAATTATCTAACCAACCAATCACATGGCAGTTGCTTCAATGCATTTAGGGGTGTGGTCCTGGTCAAGACAATCTCCTGAACTCCAAACTGAATGTCTGAATGGGAAAGAAAGGTGATTTAAGCAATTTTGAGCGTGGCATGGTTGTTGGTGCCAGACGGGCCAGTCTGAGTATTTCACAATCTGCTCAGTTACTGGGATTTTCACGCACAACCATTTCTAGGGTTTACAAAGAATGGTGTGAAAAGGGAAAAACATCCAGTATGCGGCAGTCCTGTGGGTGAAAATGACTTGTTGATGCTAGAGGTCAGAGGAGAATGGGCCGACTGATTCAAGCTGTTAGAAGAGCAACTTTGACTGAAATAACCACTCGTTACAACCGAGGTATGCAGCAAAGCATTTGTGAAGCCACAACATTTACAACCTTGAGGCGGATGGGCTACAACAGCAGAAGACCCCACCGGGTACCACTCATCTCCACTACAAATAGGAAAAAGAGGCTACAATTTGCACAAGCTCACCAAAATTGGACAGTTGAAGACTGGAAAAATGTTGCCTGGTCTGATGAGTCTCGATTTCTGTTGAGACATTCAGATGGCAGAGTCAGAATTTGGCGTAAACAGAATGAGAACATGGATCCATCATGCCTTGTTACCACTGTGCAGGCTGGTGGTGGTAGTGTAATGGTGTGGGGGATGTTTTCTTGGCACACTTTAGGCCCCTTAGTGCCAATTGGGCATCGTTTAAACGCCACGGCCTACCTGAGCATTGTTTCTGACCATGTCCATCCCTTTATGACCACCATGTACCCATCCTCTGATGGCTACTTCCAGCAGGATAATGCACCATGTCACAAAGGTCGAATCATTTCAAATTGGTTTCTTGAACATGACAATGAGTTCACTGTACTAAACTGGCCCCCACAGTCACCAGATCTCAACCCAATAGAGCATTTTGGGATGTGGTGCAACGGGAGCTTCGTGCCCTGGATGTGCATCCCACAAATCTCCATCAACTGCAAGATGCTATCCTATCAATATGGGCCAACATTTCTAAAGAATGCTTTCAGCACCTTGTTGAATCAATGCCACGTAGAATTAAGGCAGTTCTGAAGGCGAAAGGGGGTCAAACACAGTATTAGTATGGTGTTCCTAATAATCCTTTAGGTGAGTGTATAATATATAATATATATATATATATATATATATATATATATATATATATATATTATGCAAAACCTTATTTTTAGGAAGGTAAAAAGAAACGTATTCACCTCATGTAAAACAGTAGCCACCTTTAAGCATGGTCTGTAGACTATTTAAAATGAAATAATAACATTACTAAGATTTTAAAATACAAAAACATTTATTTACTACTGGTGTCTCAATTGAATAATGAGTAAATGAGAGATTTGCCTATTAATTTTCATATCTGAATTGAAGTTAACAGTTAAACCACTAAGTACAGGTTTACTTCATGAACCATCTTGTTTTCCTCCCTCATAAGAGCTAAACAATTTAATTCCCCGAGCACAACCTGAAAATGATACTGCCCCCAACAAATAAATAAATTCAAAAATGACATTCAGACTAAGTACATTGTTTCAAAATCATATAGCCTCATTTCAAATAACAGAAAATGTGAGGAGCACTGTGACATTCTCCAGCAAGAATACTGCAGGAATATTTCACTGAACATCACAAGAGGAAGGATATATTTCACACATTAGTATCTTCAAGTGGATTTGAAAGAAAAATAATATTTTAACCACAAAGTAATCACATTGCAGTTTATATAATGTGATTTCCTTTTCCCCCTTATATAGGGAAACGGTAAGAACAAGCAGAGTAATTCATTTTCTGTTCTCAGTGTGGCGGAGCAAAATGGCTGAAACTCTTGAGTTTTGCAGATAGAGCAGATGCAATTCGAATTAATTAGAAAGCTACAACTATGAGGAAACACAAGGCCTCAAGAATTGAGCAAATTAGATTGTATTTATACTATCACAGTGCTAAAACCATACACATTAAGTATACATTCAAAGTGAATACACACACTATAAAAACCACTCGACAAGCATGACCTTTAGGGCACAGAAAGGGCCAGTCTTCATAACGTACAATAGTAAGGCTTATCTACCATATTATTTCAACACAAATAGTATGTGCAGCTTCAAAATATTCTCTTTCTTACTTCCACTGACCAAAAAAGGTAAAAAAATGTTAATTGTTTTCTCCAAGCTGAATTAGTCAATTGAGCTCTATCCTTCATTGCCAGTATTTATTTCATTCATTTTGATAACTTTTGCCTGAGGCAGCTTATTAAAATGATTGTGTATTGATTTTCTTCCTTAAAGTTGTATTCATTCCTTAAAATATATATGGATAGAGGAGGGGTCAGTGCAAAAAAAGCGAAAATAAAATATCCCTTTGCATTCCTGCTGAAACAGTGGGAGTTTTGATGATGTATTCTGTCACAAGTTCATGTAACAACAAAAAAAAGCTGATTTTTTTTCAGAAGATCATCCCGTTCCATAATACCCCACCTCCCCCAGGTGCCGAAGCTGGAGAAATATAAACAGTAATAAGAATAACATCTCACACAGCACTTTCAAATAAACATAGTTGTTACCAAATGTGAAAGGCCCTCCAAAAATTGAATCATTCACAGACTCGGAAGAGCAAGAGTGAAAAGTGAAAAAAGGTCAGCGCAAACTGGGCAAATGTTTCAGCCAAACAAAGCTTAATGTCAGTGCAAGAAATAAACACTGCAAAAGGTCAAATAAGGAAAGTGAAAGGAATAAGGAAATGTTTCTCAGTATTTATCAGAAAGCTTCTTTAAACAAAGTGGTATTGATTGGTTGGTTGATTGACTGATTGATTAATTGGTAGTAGAATCAATCTTCATGGTGCCTTCTTATTACTGAATCATTGAAGAAAAAGTAAAACAAGATGGACTTTAGTTTGACTGGAGACTCCACTGTTGACTCACAAAACACAGTTATGAGAGACCATGGGGACTAGAGAACTAGATTGAAAGCAAGAGACTCCACTCTGAACTGCTAGCCTTTCTTGGGCCCTGACCCGACTGAGGAGACAACAAGCTCCTTCGGAAAATAGATTTCTGTTCCTCGTGTGAGAATGCATCAGGTAGAAAATATGTATAAAATCAAGCACATATGCTTGTCGGTCTCTATCCTCTATGGATAGTTATTGGTGTTTTACCTTGCAGTGTTGGACAGTAACAAGGATGTTTAAAGAAACACAAAAGGAACAAAGGCCTTTAGCTGTCAGTTACAGTTCACACGGAAGGTTTGAACTAGACAGTAATAAGTATCCTGAACTGCATAGATAACTCAGTTTCTTAAGCAAAAAAACAACAACCATATATTTCTAAAGAAAGATTCACATTTACTGGATTAAAAAAAAAAAATCTGAGGTGTATCTAATGCTGTTCAAACTAATTCCCTGGAGTACAAAAAAAAACGATACACTGAATATTCTCTAAAGCATTTATTTTCATAAATAAAGGCAAGCCTACAAAAAAGATATTCACTCACCGATTATTAAAAGTTTACAGTGCCATTTCATACCGTCCGTTTCTTTCTACTTTTGTGTCTAAGCTGCTCTTGAGCATTCGTAAAACAAAGCAAAATTTAGTGATTTGTTTTCAGAATTTGTATTATATTTACATTTTGAATTTCCTTTGTATTAGAACATTTTTGACAATTGCTTGCTAAATGTGAGTTACCCTGGACTAAAACATCAGCCAAATAATGATATTTGTATTCGTATTAATAATAAGAACAAGAACTCCTAGGGGATTAGTCTCCTTTCCTCATTATTCCTACACCAGACTTCTGCCTAACATGTCTTTTAATTATTAACGCAAGATTTCCCCTCT
Source organism: Amia ocellicauda (assembly GCF_036373705.1). Taxonomy (NCBI): domain Eukaryota; kingdom Metazoa; phylum Chordata; class Actinopteri; order Amiiformes; family Amiidae; genus Amia; species Amia ocellicauda. The sequence continues at coordinate 18,805,739 of NC_089855.1, forward strand.
TCAGAGACTAACACAGTAGATGTATTTACTCTCTGAGAATGGTGACACCAGAGGCCAGAGAAAGGGTCACAGAAACAGACGGTTGACATGTAAAGCTGAAGATGTTTACAGTGCCGGCACGCTACTGCTGGAGTGTGTACGTGTGTTACTTGCAACTGTAATCTAGTCAGCTGTAGTTGGCCTTGTAGATTTCCTCAGACATCACTGGGGCATTTAACAATATTTATCTGTAAATCCTCTTTGAACAGCTGACTTGCAGTGGATGGATTGGCACTATACTGTGGGAGTCGAGGGTATTTGTTTTCTGCATTTACAAAACATAGGATTGATTTTTTCCTTTGAGTAGCAAACATAAGGAGGTAAGCACTTTATGAACAGACTCATGTTTTGACAACTATGTAGTCTGTGTCCCTTGATGAAAATATTACCTGGTCTAAGGCATAGTTTTCCTCCACTTTAATTAATTACTTAGCTTCTGCAGGAGCAATCTATTTATAAAAAAAAAAATGCATTTACTGCATCCCAGCAACATGTAAGTGTGCTCGGGGGTAACTGTTACAATTAGTTAGACTCATAACTTTTAGAAGAGACATACATAATAATTCACAAACCACTGACAACTTGTCATTGTTAGTTTTAGACCTTATAAACAAATAGAGTTTTGCATAAAGAAGGATATTCATTACTTCAGCTCAGGGACAGATAAGTGCTTTATGAAATCCATATATTATTAAGTCTGCTGCAACACAGAAAGCCCAGTGCAGATTAGTATAATTTTGTGGGTGATGTCAAGAATACTGTTACTAACATTGTTTCCATGGCTCCTAATTCTGTTTCTAGGTTACCATGTGTCATAGTCGGTCTCCCCTGTAGAATAATTTATCGTTATCATGAGCGGTAGTGATTTCTCATGCATCACAGAGTTTCGTCTCTCATGCATCACAGAGTTTCGTCTTAAGTGCAAAAAATGTTGTGTTGACTTGGGGAGGCAATGATAAGCTCTGACGCTTGCTGTCTGTGTAGATTTGTTGCACACAAGAGCAGTAACAAGATGCCAATTACACTGCATGCCACGGAGAAATTCTCACATGGGACTAGGCCACATTTCACTGCTTGAAGGAGATCTAATTTACCATTACCTAAGTAACAGTAAAGCAGAGGAGATGGTCCAGAAGTGTTTATTACAGGACTCGTTATTCCCGTCACATTACAGTCAGTAAATAGAGTGCTTACCCTCAGTCTGAAAGTTCAACTTTTTTGTGTATGTGTGTGTTCTTTAATCAGTCGAGTTATCACACAACAGCTATTCATATAAATAACATTGGCCAGAAAAATCATGCCAATAATTCACTGACTGATTTTTTCAGTTTAGTTCTTTTTAGTCAACAAAATAAGAAAAGGTATACATGTTGTCTGAAACATAATATGCTGCCACAGTATCTATACCAGTCAGAGGGTCTTGTTACTGAGCAGTAGAACAGGATAGACTGGTTTTCTTCCAATCCTTTTCTATCCTAGTCCCATTCGGTCAGTGAGGTCGCACTAAATGGCCAACACTGCACCTCATAGGTGTGACACTAAATATTGCTTAATGAAAATCATTTACTGTAAGCTTCTCAGCAAGTAAAAGTCAAGCTGACCGATACTCAACATAATACATGTTTACAGGAATCAAATAGTCATATGCAATATTATAAACATTCACATCTATTCACAATACAGTGAGCTTCCTACTTATGTATTCCATCGTCAAAATATTTTAATTTAAAATTAACAATGGCAGCACAGGGAATCTAAAAAGACTGATTTCTCTTAAAATTGACAGAAATTACCAGACATAAGTGACATCCTTAATTGAGAAACACATAGACCTGAATACTGACATTTTCTGTTCTCATATTCAGTGCAAGCAAAATGCCAGTTACAGCAAAATGACTATGTATTAAACTGTATGTATAGTCCATTAGATAAGGTCAGAAGGAGAGTTTTTCACAGAATTAAGATGTAACTAACTAGGTCTGCCCCAAAAGGAACAGTGTGAAAGGAAATCTTCCAGAGAGTATGTCAATCTTGTGTTGTTTTTTTTTTTTTTTTTTTTTCAGAAACACAAATTACCTTGATTTTAAATTAAGTCCCCTGAACCAGCTATCATGAACTGTGAAACCCACTCTGAATAACAGGAGGTGTAATTGGGATATGTAATCAAATCTGTCTCAATCCTGTAGGAGCTTTAATGGTGAGTGTGCTAGGAAGAGTCTCCCTGCAGGCCTTACAGGCACATCCCCAGGCAGGAAAATAACAGGCCCCAGCCATTTAATCACCTTCCACACCTCCTCCCTCACGCTGCTCTGCCTGCCTGTTTGCTTTTATTAATTTCATTTCAACACCCCCGTCGACAGCACACTGCAGGTAATGTGGGGAGGATGGGATGGGGGGGTGCATGAACCACATAATCCATCCAAGCTTGCTGTACTGGTGATCTGCGGTCATATACCACAGTATGAAAAATTAGGAATGGAACAATTATTTATGGAGGCAAAGCCAAGCCTCTCCACGCTGCACCGATGGGAGATTTACACAGCACGTGTGAGCAGTGATATGTGTGGGTGTGACCGAGAATGTCAGCAGGAATAATCAGGCAACAGGCCATCGGTCTTTTCCCTCCATTGTGCCATACGTCATTCAATGTGCCTCAAACCTTTACAATTGCATTAATACAATGAACACATTTATTCATCCTTTAGACTTAATTTAGAAAAACCTGACAGCAAATCTTTGTGTCTGTATCCCTGCTGCTCTTTCACTATTGTGTCCAAAAAATACCCAATAATTGGACCGGCGCTGCTGCCAACAATGTGCTGTGGAACCCTCTGCTCACTAATTGGACATGAAAGACCTGCTGTGCAAGCAAGGGATGTAATCAGCAATAACTCTGAAACAAATACCAACAGTGTTATCAACAGAACAAAGATAAAAATGGCTTAGAGAACCGATCATGCATTATGTAGTCCCACCATGAAACAACTCAAGTGTTTCAAATGGGGTAACTGCCGTAGCACAGGCTCCATTACCAATGTTAACAAGAAATCCAAGAGATGGTATGGATTGCACTTCACTTTAATTCTGCCTGTTTATCAAGTGATATAGTGATGAATCTGCTGCTGTGAGATTCTCTCATTAACTATGTTAATCACTCCGTGCAGGCCAATTAGGAGAAAATCTTTGTTCTCTGCTGTGTGTTTTCTGGCCAAACAAAGTTTGTTTTTAATTACATTGCCGAGGGCCTGCCCAAAACAGAAGCCCATTGCTAATCTTGAAGAGATCTGAGGTCAGCTGTGTAAAACATTTAGCAAGCTGCCAGCGAGCACGAGTATCTCACGTCTTGTCTTTTTGTTTGCTGAATCTCAGGAGGAAATGTTACAGGTTTTAGGAAAGTGACACCACTGTGAAAGAAAGCTGAAAGGAAAATACTAGTATGGTGTACAATAATTTTATAGGTATTTCAAGCAGCACTTACCACACTAAAATCCAGATTCTGCTGAATCCATTCCTGTCCATCTTTGAATTCGTCATGAAGGCCCATGATGTAGAGAGTGTCTACAGCATCAACGATGGTTGCTCCCATTTGGGAATTTCCTATAGAAGAAGCAGATAAGACTGGCTGTAATGCAGGTATCCACATTAAACACTGTGTAGCAAAGAAGCACACAACCCAGGCCTGTGCAATGCCCAATTCCAAACATTGAGATGTTTTTTGTCTCAATACATTTAATTTCCCTTGAATAAACAGTGTCTAATAATGCCTCAGGGGGAATCACACAGCTCTGTGTTGTCGTTATGCATAGAGAGAGTGCTTTCTATAGGATGCTTATTATTACCAACGTAAAAATAAAAATAAATAAACAACATTGTATTTAAGTAATCACAGCCGAAATGTCAGTTTTATTATCTGCCATCTGCACACATTACATCACATTAAAACAACACACATTGTCTTAATGGAAAGTAGAAGGCTTGTTTTAATGTCCTTGGTCTCACTTCCAGAGTGAAATGCACATATTCTGTGTTAATTACCTGTATCTAATAACACTGTACAAAACAGTGCCTGGGGAGAGATAACATGCTGTGATTTTGTTTTTGTTTTTAAGTATGACTAATTTTATGTTGTTTTTATTTTTTTATGTGTATATATATATATATACACACGTTATATACACTCATTATATAGAGAATGCATGTCATATGGATTAATGATGGTGTTTAATCAATTTTATTAGTAATTTTATTAGTTACTAATAGGATGACCTCTACATTTGATCATTCATTTTTCAGCATTAAAGCAATGAAACGAGCATGCCAGAATTCAGATCAGTGGGCACTCCACCACTAACTTTCCATATCTGTGTCCATCAGCCTTGTCTGGGCTGCCTCGAGTGTAATGGATTTAGCACAGACAACTGAATGAGGGGTTATTCTATGTAGACGTGCATATAAATGCATACATTCTCTTCTACAACAAAACATTTTGTTATAGACAAAAAGCACACAAGCACACTTAGAGTTCTTCAAATATCTTCAACACTCAACCTCAATGTAAACTGCTATTGAAAATGTATGCTCAAACCTGTTTTCAAACAAAAAGAAAAAGCCATGCATAGCTTCCAGATATTGTTCAGAAGCATAACTTTGAGTAAATGTCTAGAAATTGCAGCCTTCATTAATCAGCATTTTTAGTAAACTATAACCCAATATATACTAAAACTTTGAACAATACAACTACAGCAGCTGTAGTTCTCTACAGTAATCCACTCAAAACAGGGCAAATTCTGGGTTAATGAAAACAATTACAGACAGGACTGCTTCTGTTGTGCTGCCCTAACATGGGATTCTCTACAAATATAATCACAACTAACACATGTTCATCTTATCCCCAAAATTATGTTTCATTCAAGTTTTTCAAGATTTTACAACACAAACAAGACACATACCAGGCTACTTATATTTCAAATAATGGACAACAGTCCCCAAATGAGATATTCTGCACAGGCCACATGAAACAGCAAACAGGTAAAACTGATCAATTAAACCTTATTTTATTCATGATATTTTTTGTTAATCAAATTATTTTCCAAATATATATGATGTTCCTGTCCCATGCAACGATTACTTAGCTGACTTATGACTTCAACAATTCATACCTGACAGTTTTTCGGTGTTGTATTGCTTGTTTTCTTGTTTTGCTGTCCTTCAAAAATAATCAAGGGACTCGGGAACATTCAATGAAAGCTCAGACTGTTTTAACTGGCTTGGCACTGTACTGTTGGCATACATCAGCCATGACCTCCTGTCTCTCTTCAGTCTGGGGTGACACTGATTGAATCGACTGTCAAAGAATGTGGGTGACCTTTGTGATGTGTGCTTATGATAGCCCTTGGCCAAGTTCATATTAGTCTCATTTAAGCCCAGGTCATCACAGTTGAAAGACCTTAAGGGTTAATTAATAGACCTTCTATCTTCGAACCAGCATGTTTGGTTTGGGATTAACAATGCTGCTCTCTTGTACTAATGATACAAATTTTAAAAACACTGGTGGATTAACTTTGTAAAAATGACTCAACTGTAATATCCAATTAAATAGCTAATTAGAGCTGCTGCTGCTTGACAAGACAGGATTTTACACTCTGCCTTTATACATTTCCTCTCATTTGTGCATTTAAAGTATCAATTCACGTTTCTGAGAAAGAAGCATTTTGCTGGGCTGTCTCGGTTTCATTAGTGGAACATTGTTGAATGACAAACTGAACTCTCAGGTCCATACTTACACAATAGTTTCATAGTTTGGATCAGCATGGCCCACACAGTACTGCACACTGACTACAGCTTGAGCACTTTATATATTGCACCACAGTGCTCATTTTCCATCCAACAACCTGCACTCTTTCCATTTAAAATGTACAATACTTTGTGGGTTGTTGATAACATTTCTTCTTGATTGCCAGCTTTGTCAGGCAGGTCCAGGAATCCTTTGCAAATCATATCTGTGCTAAGATGTTATAACAGTGCTGCCTGTAATATTAACACATTCATCATTCACACAGAGAGCAGGCACACCATTAGTACAGTAGAAAGGTTCATTAAACCTCAGGTGACAGCTACATTACTCACATCATTCCCAAAGTCATAGAATTGGGATAAGGTAACAATGCTGAATTCATGTTAAATATCCGATGGAAGCACAATATTTCTCTTAAAATATGCATGATATTTGCAAAAGTCCAAATGTATAGTTTTACAACCTTGCAGGAGGATATCATAAAGTGCTGACTGTTGTTTCAAACAGAAATGAATTGCTTAATTACTAAAGAGTCAGTAAAAACAGCTGAAAACATATATATATATATATATATATATATATATATCTTTTAATTCTTTTATATATATTTTTTTCCAGGCCAGTGCAAAAAACACATAATGTTTACATAATTAAATAAACTTAGGTATAGTAATATATTATATTGCTGCATAGAGGTTACCTTTGTTCTTGCACACTGACTTTACCAAACCATTTATTGTATTTACTGTATTACGTGTTTTATTGCACTTAACATCATATTAAAGCATAGGAAACAGTTAGACAATGTGTCCTCTAAAATGAAGCGGTCTCAGAGGAAATATGTTATTAAGATTCCAAGACGACATAGAAAAGAAAGAGCCTTTGAAAAATGTCCTTGCACTTCTTTTTTATAATCTTTTCCTGAACTGAGGGTTATGCACATAAAAGATGCACTGTCAAAAGAAACAATAATGGCTGGAAAATAAAATGTGCTGTTAGTTTTGACATTGTTCTTGTTATTTATGCAGGGTTGGGGTCAGTTCCAAGTCCAATTCTTTTTCAGGCCCGTTACACATTCCAATTCCATTTTTTTTGCCATTGACTCCACTGGAATTGGAAAAGGAATTGCAAACGGAATTGGAATGGAAAAACTGGCCTTGACCCCAACCCTGTTTTTGTGGGTACACTTCAATGGTGTATGGAATATCAAATATTTTTGCATTTTACTGTTGTAAATTAACTGTGATTATTTTTGAAAAGTGTAAATTAAAAGTCAAAGGTCAAGGTTCACAGAAGAAAACAATAGCAAAGCCGTATTACATGCCATTTGCTAGATTGTTTACATAATCCAATATGTTTCTATACTGATCGTGAATTAGACATTTTACACCTATGGAAATAATCCTGAGTAAAGTTATTTTTGTTTCATACATATTACCTTATTTTTGGTCGAGTTTACTTTGCATTCAGGCTTAGCAGCCATTTCATTTAATTCTCAAAGTTAATAGCTTTTCAAAACAACTGGTAAAGATCAGGTAGAATCTTGGGTAGTATATAATGAGAACATTTTACATTAAACTGGTTTAGGAGAGTGACATTTACCATTTGGCTTTGCAGAACCACGAGTGAGTAGCACTGCTTTCGAGTCAGAGAACAAATAATAGCAGAGACAGAAGACCTCGCTGTGTGGTACATTTTCATACCTTATTGCAAAATTACAACATTCAGCATTTTTTCTCTGTTTCTATTTGCATTAATCCAGAAAATATGCAGTTAAAAATAAATGTGTTTTGATGTATTAAACTTTATTTAACACTGAGTCCCATTTCTTGGAAAAGGGGGATTTAGATATGTTGCTATAATCTTATTTGCTGGATTAACTATATGACAACAGCAAAGATCTCAAATAAAGATATGAAACACTGTCTGGTCAGGTGAGCTGAAGTGGACAGAACTGGAGCTGCCAAGTAAATGTAACTCAGACATGTGGTGGGGTTGTGTATCCTGACTGTTTTAAAATAAATAGGTATCAGGATTTGGGTGTGATTAATAGTGTTCATTCTGTACACTGATGGTACTGGATATCAACAAGTAACTCTGAGGTTTCAATCAGCAAATACTGATATCAACTGATATCATGCCTTGTACTTCTCGCCCTGGATATGGGCGTCTGCCAAGAAATAAATAATAATAATAATAATCAATTAGTTGTATATCCCTACCCCACCTCCACATGTTGCCAGAAACCTGAGCAAAACATAATATTAAATTCAACAGTGCGTCTGGCAGGTGACTGTGAAGACCTGCATACCTAGTTACCTGTACACCCTATTGCCTTTAAAGCCAGCTAAAAGAGACAGCTATTTAAGACCTTTACAAAATAATTAAGATTGAGACATTACACTCTATTAACTGTCATAAAAATGACAGATATTAATGCAATGAAAAATGGAAAAGTCCCCACAGTGCTTAACTTACAGTGCCGACACAAGCAGCAATAATACTCCTGATTAAAAATGCATCCGTCCAGACCCAAGCCTTCAACCTCTCAGCTGGTAATTATAACAAATATTATATACTGCTTAGACTGGGAGGAAGATCAAAGCATCGTTTATAACTGATGTTATTAAATTTCATTCTACGATTTTACTTGCTTTCAATTACTAACATAAAGTGAGTGAATCATACAAACTCCTTTATTAGTCTTTATTATAAGTCAGCTTATAAAGCTTTACACTTAAAATGTTCCTACCTCCATCTTCACAACAACATTACAAAACCGATGCATGTAAAAAATACATGAAGACTGATTTCATCAAATAAAAAAATACTGAATATATTTTAACACTTCTATCAATGTTTCTCAGATTTATAAGAGGTCATTTTTGTGTTTCATTCTTGTTTCGTTTCAACTAAAAATAAAAAAAGATCACATTTTACTCTTTATTTAAAGATTTCCCATTCCAAATATTTCCTGAATACTTGAATACTTGAATCTCAATTATGCTATCAATATACAGTGTGTCAGTGCGAAATAATTACGTTTACACTTTGTGGCTATGTGGTTTACCTTGCTACACAGTCACCAGCTGTAAATAAAAATACTGCCAGCTTGATATAAAATAAAAATATAGCATGCACACTTCCACAGGTCAGAATGAATCAGTTTAGCAGAGCATGAAAACCCTCTTCACCCCCAGTGACTTTAGGTTCAATGAAGGTCAAATAATTAAGGAATCTGAAACTCTATTACTCCGGCTAAACCTCAGTCAGGTACCACATGAACAAACACAGATCCCCACTATATACAGTGAGCTTGAAGACTAAAGCCCTGGGCCTTTAGCTGGGCCTGAGAAAGTGAGGGCAATCCAAAGCCCAGGACAAAACAACTGTGTCGATACCTGACCCCCGGAGCTGTCACTCCCACACAACCTGCCCCCATGATAAACCACAGCATCAGTTTTCTTCCTTATTTGCTGATGAAGAAAAGAGAAAAGTTGTAAAAACAACTTTCTGCACTGCAGTGGTGGATGGGGAAGGTAAAAATAAATATGCCTTTAGGTTCATAAGAACAACAACAATTTAGTTATTGTACAGGCTTCACTTTTTCTCACTGGGTATATAAGGTACACACATTGATCAAGCCAAGCAGCACTTCCAAAATAAGATCTTACTAGGATTGCAAGCAGTTTAGGAATCGGATAATGGAGGCGTTTACATGCAAGTTGATTGTGATACTATTCATTATCTGTCAAGCACTTAATGAGAGACTGTGCGAGTTGTGTGAAGGCACGTTGGAAAAAAGTGAGAGAATGCGAGTCATCACACTTTGGTAGAGCACAATTACAATTTGTGTCAATGAGTGCATGGCAACAACTTTAACTGCCAAACAACTCTACCAAACATCCACAATACTAACAAACTACTTCCCTCATATAAAGATTAGGCAAAGACGGTCTCCCAGCATTTGTGTTTGAAATAGAAAACAATGCCCTCCACGATGTGGATCGTTTCCTTTGCGGTTTTAATGTTGTAAGAGTGACAATGAGAGTTTGTTGTGGTTCCTTCCTGTTTTGTAAGAAAATATATCCTACTGGGCATCAAAAGACAAAGAAACTTCAGTTGGCCTCATTGTCGCCTAAGAGCTTTATGTCAATCAGCTGATTAAAGCCATGCTGTATCACTCTGTCACACAGCACCACGGGAGACTGCTCACCAGGGCCTGCAGGATTTCTGCCGAGAGCGACATGTCTCCTCCTAACATGCAGTCCCCTAAGGGCCGAATGCACATGCAGGCTGAGACAGGGCCCCCATCCCTGGGCTCTCAGAGCACAGCCTGCGGTGCTGAACCACTCAGCTAAGATAAACTCTGAACAAATAAAACCATATAACTGACCACCGGGGCTGGGTTTTGTTTGATCTTTCTTTTCATCAATACCATTTTAAGGGAAGAAACATCACTGTCACAAATTGAACTCTCTACTGTTCCAGATTTGAGAGTGCTTTACAAACATTGTGTGGTCTGTGCTTCCAGATAAGGTCCCTGCATTTGATTCCTCTAAAAGGAAACTTCTTTATTATTATTATTTTTATGTAAATAATAACACACACAAAAATGGTCTGTATCTTTTTCTTTTTTTTACAGATATACACTTCCATGTTGTTTTAAAAAAATCCGTGGTTCAACCTCTTTATGACTTTTTTCATTTATTTGGTTTATCTAGGTTTTTAATGTCTGATTGTTTCTTCTGCTAAATGTAATGCCTGCTGTCCTGCCTGCTGGACATTGTCCTTAATTTCCTCAAGCAGAATAGCACAGTAAGAGACTGCTATGTAATACAGGACCACAACAGGTCACTATCTTGGGACACAGTCATCTGGTGAAGAATCCCCTCTGGACTGGGAACAGGACAATATAAAGACATTCAGACACCTGTCCAAAATAATTATCCTAATGGATCCTACTGGCAGCAACTCTAGGGGGGACCTACTCAATACAACAGCTTTTGACATGTTTTTGTATTTGTCTGTTTGGTTTGTTGAGTCACTGCATTAACTACCAAGGGTAATGTACAATTATACAGTTAACAGTGTACAGTGAAGCAGATACCAAGAGAAGCAAAGAACACATGTAGTTTACTCACCACAGAAATTAGAATTGTACATAGACATTATGCTTGCTTTAATAGATACCTTATTCTGTGTAAGCACCAAAGACTAGTTTGGGGGAGGGGGAGCTGATGTTGAGATGTTATTGAGCATTCATTTCCTAGCATTGCTCTTCCTCAGTACAATTCTAGAAGATCGTAACATTTTCATTAAAAAAAAAATACCTATTTTAGTGCTCCAGCTTCTGAATTAACTCACTGAGTTCATTGATATGCACAAATAATTACTGAAGGGAAATACTGATTACTTTTAAATTGTATTTACAGCATGTTGTTCTTTGCCATTCATTAAATTAGGTTTACTACTTTGGATTGAGTTACGGTTTGAGTATTTACAATGGTTTACATTCGGATATAAGCATACACACTGCAAATGTAATTAATCTACCCATTGTTAAACATACACAGTTATATTATCTCTCATCTCATGCCGCCAGAGTCAAAGTCAATACCCTTTTTTTGGTTTCAAGCCACTTCTTTGGCAACCTTTTTTTCATCACAATCCAGTATTATTATAATTACCCTACTGTATCGAACTATTCAAACAAAACTGCAGATAACACACGAGGGGTACAAACAAATAAAACAGATGTTTTTTTTCTTCCTCACATCTTCAAAAGAATAAAATCTCTTTAGATTTTGTTCTTTCAATTTACTGTCTCAGTTTCCTAATAATGCGAAACCCCATCGCTGTAAGAGGATTAGAAACCAGTATTTATTTGTAATACTTCTAAAGGTTTTTTTTTCTTTTCCAAGGGGAGAATCCTCCTGTAATGTCAAATCAGAGTAAGAACAAAAAGAATACCCCTGATGCCAGTCTCAAAAAGCTGAATACCCATTGGGTGTATGAGTAGCACAATGACCTGCAGAAGAGAGACTTCCTTTAGACTGCAACAGGAATCTATAAATGTTTTACATACCTGTTTTATATGCGTAAAAAATTGATTCATATTTAGTGTTATCAGCCATTATAAAGGATTTGGTTGTTTCCAGCCTTCTCTGCCATTATAAAGACTCTACAATGCACAGTGACATTTTAAAATGCATGACAGACGTTAAACAGATAAACTATAGATGAGCACCATATACTTTTTGGTTAATAGTGCATCAAACATAGACAAAATAAAACTGCTACCAGGCACTGAAGGGAATGTAAAATTTCGGTTACTGAAAACATTTAGATGAAAATGATTAAAAAAAAAAACACACACACACACACACACAAAAACAATGCTGTGTGTCATACCCTGGCCTCCTCTGGGAGTGCCCTGTCATGCTACATCTCAGAGCAGTCATAAAAACCTACAAGAGAAGGTTAGTGGCCTTTCATAAGACACCTTTCAAAGAGATAAATGAGCTGAGAGGGAAGTTTACAGCTTAAGAAAAAGAAAAAAGGAAAACATGAACTGAAGCCAGTAATGCTCCAGTTCCACTTGGCTATGCAACAATTAATCCTTGGTTTAACAGCAGAAATTAATTAGAAAAATAAGGAGACGATGAACTAGTCATTGATTACCCCCCCTCCAACACACACATTTCCTGCACAAAGGCAAATATTTGGAATCCAATAACAACAGGCACCTAGCAGCCTTTTCACAGCAAGAATGCCACAGAATAATGGACAAAAACAATGACTGTGTTCGACAGCAGGCACAAGATTGACTACATGAGAAGGCGACTCCTTGAAAACAACCTTGCTTTCCTCATTGAGATAAATGCTGAAAGTGCTTCCCTATTCCAGCACTGATAGTATACAACAGGAATAACAGCGTACAGGTCTGGAAAAGATGTCAAGAGGTACAGCACTGAAATATTCTGAAAAGTCTTTATTCATTTTAGACCTGCACATAGCCTCCTCTTTGGGAAAATAGGGCTTATGCTGAATTGCTGCAGGGTGCTCTGATGTCAGAAGCGAATTAGCAGACAGCGCGGTAGCCATAACAACTCTCACAAGTACACGTCTCATAAAAAAATAAAAAGGGGTGCTCTCAGAACTCTTCCTTTAATCCGATCTTCCCTGCACGTTCTAAGCATTGTAGGCTTAAAACAAAGCACTGAAGATTATGAATAGACAGTACAGAATGTAATGGGATAGAGAAACCTTTTAGCCAGTTAATTGGCAGGCTTTAAGCACACATCAAACCAATACACAGGTTCCAGAGGCCCTGCAAGATGCCATGTGCTCCCCCCTCGCTGAGATTAAGGTACGTAACAAACTCCAGCAGCAGCCCAATGGCGCCAGTGGCGAGAAGTACGGCAGCCTGGCAAACCACTGAACTGAACTTCGTATTGTGCACTTTCAGGAAAGCTGGACTTCACTGCTCAACATCTCATAGCGGCACCGTATCTGTGTGGTTAAAATGCATTTTACTGTCCCACCAGGCCTGGGATGAAAAACCTCATCATCTCAGTGTCATCACTTACTTATATGCCAGCAGTTTCCACATACAATGAATAGGCAGGCAGGCTCACATTTCTGGTATTGACAATGCTGTGTTAAAAAGTCCAGGGCACTGAGCCTACATTAAACAATAAGAACATGATTGGTCAATAGGTATAGTGGAGTTAATGTATTTATGTACTGCTCTTGTGTGTAAACGTTTGCTTCTCCTGGAAGGGAAAGAAAGATATTTTAACAGATTGTTTGTACAGATTGAGCCTTTATGCACTTATAATGCCAACTAGAAATGTAGGTGAAATTCCATATGGTTTATACAACTCCAAAAAAAAAAACTAAAAAAAAAACTAAAATAAAACAGCATTGTAGAAAAAGGGTCAGTGTTTTTTAAAATTCAGCATGAGGAACTACTTAAAAGCTGTGCCTTGTTCCTTACCTTTCAACTCATCTCTTATTTAAAGGCCTTTTTGTGTATATTTGATGAATTAAATATAGGCCTGCAGTATGTGTTTGAAAATCGCAAAAACTGAGAGGAGATCCTAAACCTGCTTGAAGAGTTTATTGATTTTCAAATGCGGGGGGTCTATCAAAATTAAATGTATTCTCATAACATAGAGGAATTACAGAATTAAATAATTGTGGTAAAATTATAGTAACATCTTAAATTGTAAAGACTTACAAATATTTGCATTTATTTAATTTGTATTGCATACTTTTCTGAATGTCTTCTGAGGCGATGAGGTTCATTTTATTGCCTGCCTTTATCTGACTATGCCAGCTGAAGTGAATTGTGTCTTAAGATGGTAGGAAATATCAAAATTAAGTAAAATAAGCAATACAGACAATGCTATAAAGTCAAGAACTATTTGTTGAAGTCTGTACAGTACACTCTGTACTTTGGCATTCTAGTTGTCAATTTGTTGAGGTAATCTGAAGAGATTTCACCCCATGCTTCCTGAAGCACATCCCACAAGTTGGATTGGCCTGATGGGCACTTCTTATGTTCTATACGGTCAAGCAGATCCAACAACCACTCAATACGGTTGAGATCCGGTGAGTGTGCTGGCCACTCCATTTTACACAGAATACCAGCTGACTGCTTCGTCCCTAAATAGTTCTTGCATAGCTTGGAGCTGTGCTTTGGGTCATTGTCCTGTTGTAGGAGGAAATTGACTCCAATCAAACGCTGTCCACAGGGTATGGCATGATGTTGCAAACTGCAGTGATAGGATTCCTTCTTCAAGATCCCTTTTACCCTGTACAAATCTCCTACTTTACCACCAACCAAAGCATCCCCAGACCATCACATTGCCTCCACCATGCTTGACAGATGGCGTCAAGCTCTCCTCCAGCATCTTTTCATTTGGTCTGCGTCTCACGAATGTTCTTCTTTGTGATACGAACACCTCAAACTTAGATTTGTCTGTCCATAACACTTTTTGCCCATGTTAATCTTTTCTTTTTATTGGCCAGTCTGAGATATGGCTTTTTCTTTGCAACTCTGCACAGAAGTCCAGCATCCCGGAGTCACCTCTTCACTGTTGACATTTAGACTGGTGTTTTGCAGGTACTATTTAATGAAGTTGCCAGTTGAGGACCTGTGAGGCGTCTGTTTCTCAAACTAGACACTATAACGTAATTTCTTGGCAATTTCTCACATGGAATAGCCTTCATTTCTCAGAACAAGAATAGATTGATGAGTTTCAGAAGAAAATTCTTTGTTTCTGGCCATTTTGAGTCTGTAATCAAACCCACAATTGCTGATGCTCCAGATACTCAACTAGTCTAAAGAAGGCCAGTTTTATTGCTTCTTTAATCAGCACAACAGTTTTCAGCTGTGCTAACATAATTGCAAAAGGGTTTTCTAATGATCAATTAGCCTTTACAATAGTCATTTACAACATTAACAATGTCTACACTGTATTTCTGAACAATTTGATGTAATTGTAATGTAAAAAAAATGTGCTTTTCTTTCGAAAACAAGGTCATTTCTAAGTGACACCAAACTTTTGAACAGTAGTGCACGTCAATACATATAATGGTTTTCTTTGACGTCCCGTATGTAGTTTGCTACCTTAATGAGGCTGGGATTTCAGCATTAAAAACAAAAAAAGTTATCTGAGAAATAGTGTTTGTGACAGAATGCAACAAACAGGTAAGTTCTGAATAAAACAAAATAAAAAAATAAAAAGGTTTCAGGCCAAACTTAATGACAATGCAAACTCTCAGTCCTACTTTTATTACAATTACATTGAAAGCATCACTAACATCTGTGAGGCTTTTGAAAAAGGTTTTCAGTCACTGTGCAGTTAATCACAAGAGAGTACCACAAATACAAAACTGGGTAAGCAGGCTAACATCTCTGTGATTACTACAGTGACATGGTGAATTCAGGACAAGAATCTGATTCTAGCCATCACACCTAGTATGGGGACATGATTTAACAC
This sequence comes from Amia ocellicauda, assembly GCF_036373705.1. Classification (NCBI taxonomy): domain Eukaryota; kingdom Metazoa; phylum Chordata; class Actinopteri; order Amiiformes; family Amiidae; genus Amia; species Amia ocellicauda. The sequence goes on from NC_089855.1 coordinate 18,821,585, forward strand.
TAATGGCTGACTATAGTTCTGCCAAAAAGGCCTCACACTAAAGTACCCTTTTTATTATTATTGATGGAGGCCTGCATCAATTCAAAGACTAATTCCCTGCAACCTCTTTCAGGAAAGCAACCCACTCACCAATTGTAATCCGGTCCTTCAACTGTATTTATCACACGGGAGAGATATATAATGACATTCTGCAGACTACAAACACCGTTGTTTTTTTTTAATGACTATTATGGTCACTTTCTTGTTATCTGAAAAGCTTTTAGCTTTTTCTATGGAAAGAACTACCAGCAAGAATTCTCTCGCTATTCAATGTAATGCATTTTAAATTGGTTTGCAAAGCCATACCACTGTACGGATTCTAGGGGTTTTAATTGCAGACAAGCTCTGTCTCATAAAACAGCAGATTGTGGGACAAAAGAGACATCCTGTAAACCCATTAGAAATCCGCAGGAGAACATTGTTTAAATAAAAACATGAGGCAGATTGTTATGGCACAGCTATGACTGAAGCCAGCTTTCAGTTTGTGTTTGCTCCAAGGGAAACACTCTTTGGCCTGGATTAACTAAAACTGCCGCAGTGTAAAGGCTTGGAGGAATATGTAGAGTTCATTATATTCATCCAACACGCTGACCAAATTATTCAACCATTTCGGAGCCTGTATGAAACATCTGCTATGTCCATCTCCACCGGCATGCCGACTTGCTCCATTCGTGTAAGTTAAGGCAGAGACATAATTTATTACAAGTGCTCAGGTAGACATGTCTGTTCATCATTACCAATGGTCTAGAGTGCAGAGAATATATATATATACATACTATGCATAGTAATAATAAGACCACTTTCCTTTGCAAGTCAATTTAATTTATTGAAAACTATCTAGTGGCAATCTTTCCTTTCCATACTGTTTTTCAATGCTTTAGATCATAAATGACAATGACAATAAAGATGTATGGGATTGATGGCACCTCAGTAGAGAATGTCTCTTTGTGAATCGTTGTTCTGCTCTCTAGATAATACAAGTGATATAAACTACATCATAAATCAATACAACAGACATATATAAATAGGAAAATAATTATAAGAGTTTATAAAAAATTGCTCACAATTTTTTGTTTTGTTTTAATGAATGTGCTGCAAATTGATATGCATAGAAGCATGTTTCATGAAAGAGAGTTCAGTTAGTGAAATTCACAGTTAGTGTATCAGGTTTGCTAATTGTGCTTAAATGAAAGGCTTCTATTTCAGCAATGCATACAAGGCCTCAGGTGGGGCTTGACTTTTCAGATCCCAATTAGATGCACTCTTACCTTCCTGCTTATCACACTAATTGAGCTCACATAAAAACCTGTGTAGCTGAATTCACGCTACAGCATGGAAGGTGGCCTTGGAATGGAAGCTCCCAAGAAAACCTTGAGACAAGCTAAAGGAAAAAATACAGCTGCTATATAACAACATCCAGACCAAGATTTCTGGCTTCCGAGACCTTGAGTGGTGTTTTATACTAGAACAAAGAATGCATTTCACTGGATGATCTGCCGTAGCTTTACATGAAGCCCACACACAGAGTTTATAGCTCCCCTAAAGGTATAAGAAATGCTTGAGCCAGCTAATACTATTAAACAATACATTTATGTTTCTCTCTGCAAGGAGCTGCTGGTGTCCATTTGAAGGTGCGATTTACAGAGCTATGTGGTTCCAGCATCGGCGTCGTTAAACCCGGGCTTTCTGGGATCTCCTAGTAATAGCCCTGGATCTTTTGGGTGAGCTGAAGTCTAGCGACGCCCCTGGTGATTACTATTACATGTGTTATGTTGTTATGGGATATATATATATACACTCACCTAAAGGATTATTAGGAACATCTGTTCAATTTCTCATTAATGCAATTATCTAACCAACCAATCACATGGCAGTTGCTTCAATGCATTTAGGGGTGTGGTCCTGGTCAAGACAATCTCCTGAACTCCTAACTGAATGTCTGAATGGGAAAGAAAGGTGATTTAAGCAATTTTGAGCGTGGCATGGTTGTTGGTGCCAGACGGGCCGGTCTGAATATTTCACAATCTGCTCAGTTACTGGGATTTTCACGCACAACCATTTCTAGGGTTTACAAAGAATGGTGTGAAAAGGGAAAAACATCCAGTATGCGGCAGTCCTGTGGGCGAAAATGCCTCTAGTTGATGCTAGAGGTCAGAGGAGAATGGGCCGACTGATTCAAGCTGATAGAAGAGCAACTTTGACTGAAATAACCACTCGTTACAACCGAGGTATGCAGCAAAGCATTTGTGAAGCCACAACACGTACAACCTTGAGGCGGATGGGCTACAACAGCAGAAGACCCCACCGGGTACCACTCATCTCCACTACAAATAGGAAAAAGAGGCTACAATTTGCACAAGCTCACCAAAATTGGACAGTTGAAGACTGGAAAAATGTTGCCTGGTCTGATGAGTCTCGATTTCTGTTGAGACATTCAGATGGTAGAGTCAGAATTTGGCGTAAACAGAATGAGAACATGGATCCATCATGCCTTGTTACCACTGTGCAGGCTGGTGGTGGTGGTGTAATGGTGTGGGGGATGTTTTCTTGGCACACTTTATGCCCCTTAGTGCCAATTGGGCATCGTTTAAATGCCACGGCCTACCTGAGCATTGTTTCTGACCATGTCCATCCCTTTATGACCACCATGTACCCATCCTCTGATGGCTACTTCCAGCAGGATAATGCACCATGTCACAAAGGTCGAATCATTTCAAACTGGTTTCTTGAACATGACAATGAGTTCACTGTACTAAACTGGCCCCCACAGTCACCAGATCTCAACCCAATAGAGCATCTTTGGGATGTGGTGGAACGGGAGCTTCGTGCCCTGGATGTGCATCCCACAAATCTCCATCAACTGCAAGATGCTATCCTATCAATATGGGCCAACATTTCTAAAGAATGCTTTCAGCACCTTGTTGAATCAATGCCACGTAGAATTAAGGCAGTTCTGAAGGCGAAAGGGGGTCAAACACAGTATTAGTATGGTGTTCCTAATAATCCTTTAGGTGAGTGTATATATATATATATATATATATATATATATATATATATATATACACACACACACACACAATACCCCCCCCCCCCACACCACTCTTACTGGAGAAAACACCGTCAGCCCCCCTCTCAGATCAGGGGGTATTCATAAAACATTCAGGGCTGTAGCCCCCTAAAACCAGAAGTCTTGCGACGCCCCTGGGTTCCAGTGATTGATTCGATCAATTTCCCCATGCCATTTCTGAAAAATTAAACCTCAACTTTGATGTGTGTGTGTATGACATTTAACCTAATACGAGAAGATCACCGAGAACTACACATGTAGAGGAAGCATTAATGAGCTTAACCATACAAAAACTATACTCTCCATCCTTCCCATCTAAGGGAAGCTCATCTGCGGCTGGTCGTCCTCACCAGGGTCAAAATACTTTGAAACAAGAATACTTTTAAAAGCTGTGCCAATAACTGTTATTGTCTTTCCATGTAATGATTTTAAATAATTTGTTTGAGCATTTAGCGTATTTCTGAGCTGCAAAAGGCCACAGATGCAAATCCTTTCAGCTATTTGTTTTGATGGCAGCATCAGGACTAAAATTTTAAGTGGGAGGTAAAGAGAAAGTTAATAACAAAAAGAGGCACCTTTTTTGGATCTCATTAAGCAAAAAAGGACTCTATGCATTACTTCTCACATTTGAAAAATTAATTTTCCCAGAGACCACACATTTTACAAAATAATAAATCTGTGTGATTTTTCTGTTGGAAAGTAATTTAATAAAGTTAAACAAGTTTTGTTTCAATTTAACAATTTATTTTTTGTATTTAAATATTAAAAAAGGCATATGTATGTAACACAATTAACTAGAAGGAATATGACAATTAATTAAACATGTTCCTCAAATTACTTATTATAATATAACTCCAATATAATATAAGCCCTTTACCTTGGTCACTGAGTAAAAAACAAAGTTGGGATAAATGACTGTTCAATTCCAGTGCCACCTGAATTCAATCTAGTCGACATCACTTCCATAAATATCATGAACAGAGCATGAATCCTATAGTGGTGTGATAAGCCCAAAACGCATATTATTTTGCAGTGCTACAGATAATGCTCTAGCCACCTATGTTACTTAATTAAAATGAAAAAGAAACCTAATTCCACAAGAGGGTTATCCTAATGTGCTAATTTCCAAATGTTTAATTTTCTTCCCAGTATGTCTCTACAGGGGGTCAGTGAAAACAAACAATGTGTGAGTGAGGATGCTGCTCTGCATACTTGGCAGTCTGTCTCTAGTTTTTCTTCAGAGATCACTGTTGACTTCCACAATTTAATTCCCGCAATCCACTTAAAACATCAAAATATTCCACGCTGCTAGCACCATGTAATATCCACTACCGCAAAGTACAAACCTGTAGCTTTCATTTATTGTTACAAGCCACTTTCTAAAAAAAAAATATATATATATATATATATATATATACACACTCACCTAAAGGATTATTAGGAACACCATACTAATACTGTGTTTGACCCCCTTTCGCCTTCAGAACTGCCTTAATTCTACGTGGCATTGATTCAACAAGGTGCTGAAAGCATTCTTTAGAAATGTTGGCCCATATTGATAGGATAGCATCTTGCAGTTGATGGAGATTTGTGGGATGCACATCCAGGGCACGAAGCTCCCGTTCCACCACATCCCAAAGATGCTCTATTGGGTTGAGATCTGGTGACTGTGGGGGCCAGTTTAGTACAGTGAACTCATTGTCATGTTCAAGAAACCAATTTGAAATGATTCGACCTTTGTGACATGGTGCATTATCCTGCTGGAAGTAGCCATCAGAGGATGGGTACATGGTGGTCATAAAGGGATGGACATGGTCAGAAACAATGCTCAGGTAGGCCGTGGCATTTAAACGATGCCCAATTGGCACTAAGGGGCCTAAAGTGTGCCAAGAAAACATCCCCCACACCATTACACCACCACCACCAGCCTGCACAGTGGTAACAAAGCATGATGGATCCATGTTCTCATTCTGTTTACGCCAAATTCTGACTACCATCTGAATGTCTCAACAGAAATCGAGACTCATCAGACCAGGCAACATTTTTCCAGTCTTCAACTGTCCAATTTTGGTGGGCTTGTGCAAATTGTAGCCTCTTTTTCCTATTTGTAGTGGAGATGAGTGGTACCCGCTGGGGTCTTCTGCTGTTGTAGCCCATCCGCCTCAAGGTTGTACGTGTTGTGGCTTCACAAATGCTTTGCTGCATACCTCGGTTGTAACGAGTGGTTATTTCAGTCAAAGTTGCTCTTCTATCAGCTTGAATCAGTCGGCCCATTCTCCTCTGACCTCTAGCATCAACAAGGCATTTTCGCCCACAGGACTGCCGCATACTGGATGTTTTTCCCTTTTCACACCATTCTTTGTAAACCCTAGAAATGGTTGTGCGTGAAAATCCCAGTAACTGAGCAGATTGTGAAATATTCAGACCGGCCCGTCTGGCACCAACAACCATGCCACGCTCAAAATTGCTTAAATCACCTTTCTTTCCCATTCAGACATTCAGTTAGGAGTTCAGGAGATTGTCTTGACCAGGACCACACCCCTAAATGCATTGAAGCAACTGCCATGTGATTGGTTGGTTAGATAATTGCATTAATGAGAAATTGAACAGGTGTTCCTAATAATCCTTTAGGTGAGTGTATATATATATATATATATATATATATATATATATATATATATATACACACATACACACACATATATATATATATATATATATATATATATATATACACTCACCTAAAGGATTATTAGGAACACCTGTTCATATATATATATATATATATATATATATATATATATATATATATATATATATATATATATATGTTACTGCGATGGGGTACAACTTCATTTTTGCTGTTCTTGGTTGGGTCAAATTCTTGATTTGGTCTAGCCCTAGGAGTTGCTACGCTAAGGTGCAATGCTCAGTTACAGCTGTAAATGATTATGTCAAATTCGCCATAAGACACCTCTGTCCTGTTGATTGGGCACTGAGCATACAGTTGAAAAGGAAAAGAGGGGGTGACTGATTAAATGAAAGGTTTGCTGCTTGCATAGAGTACTTTACAATGTAATTACATGTACAGTTGAATTACTAGTATCTCTGTGTTAAAAGTTATGTTCAATTTAATACAATTACTGCTAAGACCAAGGTTAGAAGATTACTGGTGACAAAAGGGATTACATTTCATAGGTTTACTTCCCTTGAGAAACACTACAGAATGTCAGCTCAGTCACTACATTTGAAATAATGTCCAGTATCTGTGGGTTTCCCTGTATTCATTAGTACGGTGTTATCAAATGATTCAAATTACATCTATCGCAGTCGATTAATTTGTAGCCCATAAACAATGGGCATTACCAACTCAAACAATTACCGAGGCATCAGCAACGCAGTAGGAAAAATACAATTAGCCAGGACCTCGCGGCAATACGGCAACATTTTAAAGAGGCAAACAAAACAGGAAAAATCGCTGCAGTCTTATATTTGTCAGTGATTCCCACCAGCTAATGACAGATCATATGAAAATAAAAAAATGCCTGAGGAAAGACAACAAAAAGAAAAAAAATACACTGACTGGCAACTCCAGCTTGCTGTACACAAATGAGCTCATGAATGTTGAAAATGAATGCAAATGAGCCTGGTGAGGGAAGAACAGTCCTGACCCTGGATCCTATCAGTGTAAATTGGCTCCAAACCAGCTTCAACACCCTGCGATAATGCATATCAATGAGGTATTTTAGCCCATTGCCAGTCAGTACAGACGAACACAGACAAGTATATACCGGTTGTCATTTAACAGCAGTAAATCTGTATGTGATCTAGGCAAAGAGGAAAAGCTAAAAAGAATGAAGATGTTGCCATTATTCTTAACTACATTAAATAAAAGCTACTTTAATTACAAATATGTTTTCATGTCATGGTTTCACAGAATTACATGTAATGTTTAATTAATAATAAATGGTGTATTACTTTAATTATTTTTTCCTTACTACTGAACTTGCTAGTTCAAACTTAAGGTTCCTGACCTTTACCAAAAGGTTTAAAAATAACTTTGTTATAAATAAAACACCATTGGCTTCTATATTTGTAAGTATGGTTATTACCTGGGTTACACAGGACAGAGACAGTGGAAGTGAGACCCACAGACTGGCCTGGGCTCTCTTGCACCTATTCCCATACAGATGGGGCCCGGGGGACTGATTTACTATAAACACTTCACTGTTAGTGCTTCTAAACCTCTTGGTTATCGTAACTCTAATTGTAAGTTCAATTGAGAAAAGTCTGATCTGTGTGTTCAGCAGCAAATATATATGGCAGACAGCTGGAAATACAGCTTAGGGAAAGAGAGTACTCTGTAAAGCCAATAAACCCCTGACACAATGATGCATATCTGTGTTCTGAAGAACGGAGTCTACAAGGCACAGATCTGTTCAGACCATCATACCTTTACAACCAGGCACTAAATTTGTTAAAAGATTATTTTTATTTTTTTAATTAAGCCACAACGTCCTAATTTGTGAAGGATTTTCTGGTCATTATATTAAGCCACCATCATAGCCCACATATCACAGACAGGACTTTATCCTCCTGTCGGTAAACTCCCATGCGTTTATCCCTGCAAACAGCGAATGGAAAGCTGATTGGATGATGGCAGTAATGTCTTTCAGAGAGTGCTGGTATAAGCCAAATCAATCAGTTCATACTGGGTGCAGGGATGTCAAAGCCCATAAGCACTCTGGCAAATTCAACAAGTGCAGAAATCATGTTTGCGTTCACAAGCAGTGCGATTTTCAGTGACGCTGTGCCAACACAGCCTGACATTTAGAACAGGTGATCAGTAATGCTAATGAAATCAGATTGTTATTTTAATATAACAAATTACCACATTAAGATATGGCCGAGTAATGATAAGACAAAAAGAGGTAAGAAGCAAAATAAAAAAGGACAAATGAGTATGGGTATAGATATATGTGGGGAAAAGAAATAGATGTTTTCAGCTGAAACACTTCTGCCTTCACTTTTGCCTCCTGTGTAGTTTGGGCAGGAGAGACAACATGCAGACCTTTAGGAAGCACCCTTTAGGGCTGAATGTCTGTCTTATACTGTTTTCCATGTGTAAACCCTTGTCTTTGCCAGATTAAATATTAAAGGTTATATTATTAATGCTTGTATCAGTTTTTTGTAAATGCAAGCAAGTAAAAAACAAACAATGATAAATAAAAGGGGTTCTTGTGTGTGTGTGTATATATATATATCACTCCATATAGTGTGAGTAAGTGTGCACAAAAACCCACTTACACATAATTGCACTGAACACGATACAGCCAACTTGCTTATGCTGTGCTGCCACCAATATCCTGCTGGCCATGTGTCGGTAAAAGCCTCTGGCTTACCCTTAGGAGTACAGGTAAGTACTGTGCTTTCTGCTCGTTTCCCTCAAGGTCCTCCTGGAAAAGCTGGGTAAAAGTGCTAAATACTGTACGATACTGTGAAAACTCCTAGTCAGTCAAACGTGTTTTCTATACATGCTGGCATCATTCACGTATTTACTGAATGATTACATCTTGCCACCTTTCAGTATTTCTACTTGTTTGCCAGTCTGTCTATTAGGTTTCCTCCTTCCACGCTTTCTTATCATTTAGAAACCTGTACCCTCTCAAAACTGATGGAAACTATTTATTTATTTGTTATTGTGGTTTTATTTTTTGCATCTAATTTAGACCTAATTTCAGCAGACGAACAGTCAGTGAGCACAACAGACGCAGATGGATTGCAGAATCACTCCATTCTATATGTTAATAAGGCCACCAAAATTGGCGCTGGCAGCCAGTCGTGCTGAAGAGGTGCCAATAGGATGCTGACTGCGTTTGCAGAAATCCTGAGCTGTCAGGGTAAACACGGTTTGCCCTTGCATTAGAGGTTACTGCCATTGTAGAATAGAGACCATAATCTTTCAAGTAGAAAATGAATTTGGTACTTATGAGGAAGCATTACTGAGGCTCACTTTAATTTATTCTACTGATATATCTATATTCCTCTAGTTTCCTTGAGTGTGCTATCTCCTTTGAGCTATGACATCGATGTTTCAATCCATCCCTTCTGGCATGCTCCGTTTTTCTGTTTGTTTGTTTTTAATTAATAAGCATGAGCATTTCCTGTCTAACTTGCATGCAGTGTCTTTTGGGAAGGGTACACATTAGGATAGCCAAAATGAGCAGCCCTCTTCTGTATGCCTCATTTGTGCTTAGAAACCACTAAAGCTCTATGAAAGTGGGGAGGACATGTTGTCTTTCCTTAATGGACATCAAGGTCAAATGAGTGAGCATCCTTCACGCTAAGTTATAGTCATTGTTATTTAAATGTCATCTTTATCCTTCTTTTGTCTTCTCCATAGTATTTTATTTTCCAAAGTATATAGCAATGTTAAAAAAAAAACAAGCAACTGCTGACGACCTGTACTGAAATAATCCTGCAACACTGTCTTTAAATCATGTAATCTGAAGTAATTAAAAGAAGGCCTAATCAATCATATAGGGCATCCCTGCATTATAATAGAGTTTAATACTTAAAGAAACAACATGACCGGTTAAATTTAAGAAGAGACACAAATGTCTAACATCGCTAGAATTCCAATAATGCCAGATGAATCATAAGATATTTGTGTAACCTCTTTTGTACCTACATTGTATGGTGTAGGTTTTTACACAGTGATTTCTCATGAAAAAGTCCACTTGAATTGCTTGACCGGGTGAATATAATCAGCAGGTATACAGTCTTGAAGGAATAAACTCATCAATATAATTCGGGTCTCAGCAGGTGCCTGCTCTGTACAGGTCACTATACAACAATGTGAGAATCAGACCCATGCTGCTTTAAAAATTGATTCTGCCGTACACCATGGGTTCGTACCGTTTCTACACTTATGTCTAAATTTATACAGTTGAAAAAGAAGCTTCTAAAACAAACAAAAAACTAAACAAAATTATAAAACATTTAAAACATTAGAAGCTGTTAAGTATAAAATGTCCAACAAATTGCTGGTGCTTTGCTACAGTGTAGTCTGGCTAAAAGGATCTCCAGCAGACCAAGGGACAGGCAAACATATTTACTATGACGTAACAAGAAGCTTAATACATCAATAAAATGATCACAATGCATAAATCAATAAACTACTGCAATTAATCTAACAGAAAGCTGTATCAATCCCAGAGCACGTCTGGTCTCTGCCAGCTGTACTCTCATAAACTCAAAATGAAAAGTGGGTGCCATTTAAGAAGCCTATATAACATGCAAAGGATAAGTATTGTGAGGCTTGTTCAGTGAAGTTTGTGTACCTGGCATACCTTTATGACATGCTGTAAAAGAAATATATAATGTTAAGGACTCAGATAGAATAATAAGGAACGACAATGCGTTTTCATTAAGGAACTGCAAACTATCGACCATGCTGGGCACATGATTTTAAATGTTAGTGCCAGTCTTACTGGCCGCAATTTCTCAGATTTCCACAGAATAAGTACACCACTTCTAAACTGAAGAGTCATCAACAGGGATATGAAGTCCATGAAAAATAATTATTGTGCTCTTTAGTTTTAATTAGCCTAGCGATTTTGGGGCTACATTTTGTACAATTGGAAACAGATGCCCCATGGATTTTAATTTCTGTGGAACGAAAGGGAATGTATTTTGCTTTTGGCAATAAACAGAAAGCGGTGTCTTGTTCTTCAGCTCCAGCGAGGACTCTCTAACATTAGGCCGCTAAAAGCCTGCAGACTTGAACACCTTCCACCACTTTTACTGACAATAGGAGTAAAAAGAACACTTTAGAATATGGTATTAATGATAATTATTGTAGAAAATCTCTTTTCTGGTCTCAAACAACAGCTTAGATGTCAGCATCAATGGAGAAATCCAGCCCCAAGCCTTGGTAGTCTTTTAGTTCTGAAGAGCTAATACTAATAGCCTGTGGAAAACTGTGATACTTAAAAAGCTATTTAAAACAGACAGAGATTGCACTGTGTGCAGGGTAGCTGGGAGCAGTTATTATCTATAATTTGGAATACTGCTCTTATTACACTTATTATATGAATGAAACATGAAGAAAGCCAAAAATGAGGTATGAAACAAAGAAAAGGTTCTGCTGAAAATGGCATCGTCTGCCACTTCAAACTTGTCATCACCACAGTTAGCACTGTGTCACACGGGCTCACCCGCACTCCCCAATTAGGACTAGCTCGTCAGGATGCTGGAGACTCGGTACATTATCACTGCCCATTTAAGGTTCTCATTCCATGGAATCTTTTCACCTTTCAGCGGAGTCATGGAAACAAGTCTTCCATACGATTAATGAATGCTCTCATGTCAACCACCAAGATTTTTTCTTGTATTGTGACATACTGCAGTACAAATTAGGACCTTTACTTTCATCTAGTGGTACATGAAACACTAACGCAGTGCACAGAATCAGAGCTGGGGACCAGATATCAACAACTGGAGGAAGATATGCTGTGTTAGGAAAATTGTTTGCCCTCCGTAGAGTAATTTAGCCAAATCGTGACTTGAAAACAAACCTATTTGTACAAACTCTAGAGATTTGGGAACAGATGTTTGGTGGACATCTGTCATTCACACTCACTGTCATCACTGTTGATTGTTTTCACCACTATGCTCACCGCTATGTTTGCTTTGGTTTTAAAGCCTGACAATGTGTTCTAAACTAGGGAAAAGAGCTGTTATGTGTCATCTGCAGTGTGTTTGTTTTCTATCATTCACTGATTACTGGATATTGAGATGATTACAAGAAATATTATCGGTAGAATTCAAACAAACATCCCTTCACTGTACAGAAATGCATAAGATCTGTTGTGAATCTTTAATGTTTCGCTATCTCTTATAAAATCAATCTCAAATATGATCATAATGAGGTACCTTTCTCCACCAGCGGCAACCTTTTAAATAAAAATAAAATAAAAAACTAAAAACAATTCTGAAGGCTTATGGTTTCTGTATATGCAAAAAAATGTTTCAAAATAAATTAATAAATAATATCAACAAAAAAAACACCTTCATGTAGGAGAGAGAGTTCACTCATGTGATTGTTACCATGGTTAATGCAGGATTTATAAAGACATTTGAAAATAAAATTAATGACTTTGAAAACCAGATGTATGTGTCAAAATCAATGAAAACCACAGCTTCTCAGTGAACTTCTCTGCTTCTAAAACATCAAAATCCTATTACAGAGACTCTGCTGCAACTGTTTCTGTTGCTTAGAAAGACTATTGACTTCATTCCAGAAAAAGAACATTATAAGCCAGAAAAGCTACTACTGTGCATGTCATTACAGCACTGTTTTTTAATTTGTATCTACGATGGTGACATAGCGTCTGTATTTTAACACTGGGCCTCATTCCAGTGAAGACATTATTGGGGTGGTTATAGTTAGCTTGGAATTATGAAAAAAAGACAATTTAGAATCTCAGAATATACAGTTTGAGGTAGCTAATGCAATATACAAGAGGTTAAACAGAAGAAACAGTCAAAAGACAGTGAAATGTACAACTTGTAAGCCAGAGAGCCACTAAAACACTCTTAAAAATAAAACACTACTTGAGATACCTGGCCTAACCAGAAGCTAAATCTTCAGCAACACCCACTGCAAGCTGGACAAACATCAGGGTTCCCAAAGTAGGACAAACCACAACAACAATATCCATCAATCTGAGCTGGTGACAAATGAAGTTTGTGTACAAGGCCATCAATCATTAGTCCTGGGCTTCATACAAAGGATTTATAGTGGTGCCCTTTTACATATTGACTATTAGATGCTTCCAAAGGTTACCTTCCCACCCCAGAGGGACCTGTCAATGAAGAGACTGAGATAAAGTGGAAAGGCAAAGTCCATATACATGCTGACTTGTTTTGGGTTTTCTAAATAAATCTCTTGATTTCTAAAGGGACTATAAAGGGCATATGTTTGTTTATACCTGTAGGGACTGTCAGTGAAAATACAAAATGAGGTTGCTGTAATTCTGAGGTTAATTTGGGTATTAACTGCACAGCTGAAAAAGCATTCATTCTGAGGCAGAGACAGCCATAAAGACGGCTGATATAAACTACCGAAGTGAACATGTGCTGGGTGTTTTATATGTTTTTAAGTATACATTAAATATATATAGTAATAAGGCAGTAAGCACTACTGAGACAAAACGCCTATTGGCTTAAAAATTAACAGATCCTATGAATAATATATATGCTGCAGTGTTTCCTACAGAACCCCTTCATCACAATCCTAAAGCAGCAGCCTGTACTTGATGTTACACAGCATCGGAAAACACAATAGGGGTCTTTCGATGGCCTCTGCTACTGATCAGACAGACATTTCTGTACGTGCTGTTCTAATGCACAAACTGTCAATAAATAAATTCAAGAATTTCAATGGTAGCATGCAGGGTGACCTGGTTAAAAATGATTTGTGAATGGTCCATCCAAATAAAAATAAAATGCAATCCATAAAAAAAACTCAAGGCAAGAATAAAATATGAGAAACAGTTTTTAATTAAAGAATCCGAAGGATGATACATCCATTTTACAATAAAACAAATGTATGAAAACTTACCGAAGATATTGGTGGAATGTCCTTTCTTGGAAAGTGGTTTGAGTTCATTGTGCCCCCACCCGTACTGTCTATAGCTGTCCCAAGCATGCTTCATCATCTGCAACAAGAACAAAATTGTATTCATTATTTTCAGGTATTACAGAAAACTGTTATGGTTGACTTGGCTTTCTTTGTCACAGATATTATCTATTATTTGTTCTAACAAGCTTCATGGCACATTAGTTGCAAAGCATAATGCATTAACTGCAATGGCACATAGTAAGCAAACCCCCATCTAATGCCTTAAAGAATGATGCACTTGGGTCTCAAACACTCTCTATAGTGCCATTTTTGGCAGTTAGAGTCTTTTAACAACCTGCTGATAAGACTGTGACTGAACCTATTACGATTCCAGAAGCAATGGTCTACTAAGATTGACCCAGCTTTAACCAATCTTAAAACATTCCAGTTAAATAATGGCTTCACACATCTTAAGCATTTTTCTATATTCAGGAGAAAGATGGATGGATAGATTTTCTGCTGTGCCAATGCAATAAAATATGAACACAATGTTATAAAGTAAGAATACACATTTTCTCACATCACATTATCATATATTATAGACTTCTCAGCAGAGTTTAAAAAAAAACATCATATTGGTCTCTCTCAATAGCTCCCCAGCCATCCATAATAAGAACAATCAGTCTCTCACTTTACCCACTAAGAGTACCCATGACTGAGGGATAGCATCTTAAACTTATGCACAACAGCACAACAGCAGCTGGTTTAGATACTGTGGATAATGCAGTATTTCCATTTAGCAAATATGAATTGAGTGAGCAAGAAATAGTATAATTGGAGTATAGTGACTTCTAGAACGTGAGCTACTTCACAAATGCAGGGTGCATGATGTTGGTCTTAAAACTGTTACACTGTTGTTAATGTTTCACAGTGAAAAAAACAAGTCACAAATTACATCCCCTGAAGCAAACCAATATAGTGCTTGTAAACAGTATTTTGTAAAGCACTTGATATAGCCGAAAGATTATTCTAATAATTCCTATATCATGCAGAAAGCAAGTTGCACAGTACATATGTAAAGCTGCTCAGCAGGTTTGACTGGGTTCTCTTAACACCAGCATGGTTAGACTACCGTACAGCATTTTTCAATTGTTAAAAAACTGACATTGCAAACATAAAAAGCTACATGCACCTAGAACAAAATTATACAGTGCATCCGGAAAGTATTCACAGTGCTTCACCTTTTCCACATTTTGTTATGTTATAGCCTTATTCCAAAATGGATTAAATTCATTATTTTCCTCAAAATTCTACAAACAATACCCCATAATGACAACGTGAAAGATATTTGTTTGAAATCTTTGCAAATGTATTAAATAAAAAACGAAAAAAGCACATGTACAGTGAGCGGAAAAAAGTATTTGATCCCCTGCTGATTTTGTACGTTTGCCCACAAAGAAATGATCAGTCTATAATTTTAATGGTAGGTGTATTTTAACAGTGAGAGACAGAATAACAAAAAAATCCAGAAAAACACATTTAAAAAAAGTTAGAAATTGATTTGCATGTCATTGAGGGAAATAAGTATTTGATCCCCTATCAATCAGCAAGATTTCTGGCTCCCAGGTGTGTTTTATACAGGTAACGAGCTGAGATTAGGACCTCTCTCTTAAAGGGACTCTCCTAATCTCAGCTCGTTACCTGTATAAAAGACACCTGTCCACAGAAGCAATCAATCAATCAGATTCCAAACTCTCCACCATGGCCAAGACCAAAGAGCTGTCCAAGGATGTCAGGGACAAGATTGTAGACCTACACAAGGCTGGAATGGGCTACAAGACCATAGCCAAGCAGCTTGGTGAGAAGGTGACAACAGTTGGTGCGATTATTTGCAAATGGAAGAAACACACAATAACTGTCAGTCTCCCTCGGTCTGGGGCTCCATGCAAGATCTCACCTCGTGGAGTTTCAATGATCATGAGAACGGTGAGGAATCAGCCCAGAACTACACGGGAGGATCTTGTTAATGATCTCAAGGCAGCTGGGACCATAGTCACCAAGAAAACAATTGGTAACACACTACGCCGTGAAGGACTGAAATCCTGCAGCGCCCGCAAGGTCCCCCTGCTCAAGAAAGCACATGTACAGGCCCGTCTGAAGTTTGCCAACATCTGAATGATTCAGAGGAGAACTGGGTGAAAGTGACTGGGTGAAAGTGTTGTGGTCAGATGAGACCAAAATCGAGCTCTTTGGCATCAACTGAACTCGCCGTGTTTGGAGGAGGAGGAATGACCCCAAGAACACCATCCCCACCGTCAAACATGGAGGTGGAAACATTATGCTTTGGGGGTGTTTTTCTGCTAAGGGGACAGGACAACTGCACCGCATCAAAGGGACGATGGACGGGGCCATGTACCGTCAAATCTTGGGTGAGAACCTCCTTCCCTCAGCCAGGGCATTGAAAATGGGTCGTGGATGGGTATTCCAGCATGACAATGACCCAAAACACACAGCCAAGGCAACAAAGGAGTGGCTCAAGAAGTAGCACATTAAGGTCCTGGAGTGGCCTAGCCAGTCTCCAGACCTTAATCCCATAGAAAATCTGTGGAGGGAGCTGAAGGTTCGAGTTGCCAAACGTCAGCCTCGAAACCTTAATGACTTGGAGAGGATCTGCAAAGGGGAGTGGGACAAAATCCCTCCTGAGATGTGTGCAAACCTGGTGGCCAACCACAAGAAACGTCTAACCAACAAGGGTTTTGCCACCAAGTACTAAGTCGAAGGGGTCAAATACTTATTTCCCTCATTAACATGCAAATCAATTTATAACTTTTTTTGAAATGCGTTTTTCTGGATTTTTATGTTGTTATTCTGTCTCTCACTGTTAAAATACACCTACCATTAAAATTATAGACTGATCATTTCTTTGTCAGTGGGCAAACGTACAAAATCAGCAGGGTATCAAATACTTTTTTCCCCCACTACATAAGTATTCACAGCCTTTGCTCAATACTTTGTTGAAGCACCTTTGGCACCAATTACAGCCCCAAGTCTTTTTGAGTATGATGCTACAAGCTATTTTTGGGCAGTTTCTCCCATTCTTCTTTGCAGGACCTCTCAAGCTCCAACAGGTTGGATGGGGAGCGTCGGTGCACAGCCATTTTCAGATCTCTCCAGAGATGTTCAATCGGGTTCAAGTCTGGGCTCTGGCTGGGCCACTTAAGGACATTCACAGAGTTGTCCTGTAGCCACTCCTTTGTTATCTTGGCTGTGTGCTTAGGGTCGTTGTCCTGTTGGAAGATGAACCTTTGCCCCAGAGCAGGTTGTCATCAAGGATGTCTCTGTACATTGCTGCATTCATCTTTCCCTCGATCCTGACTAGTCTCCCAGTTCCTACCGCTGAAAACATCCCCACAGCATGATGCTGCCTTTTGGCAAACTCCAGGCGGGCTGTCATGTGTGTTTTACTGAGGAGTGGCTTCCGTCTGGCCACTCTACCATACAGGCCTAATTGGTGGAGTTCTGCAGAGATGGTTCTTCTTCTGGAAGCTTCTCTTCTCTCCACAGAGACACGCTGGAGCTTTGTCAGAGTGACCATCGGGTTCTTGGTCACCTCCCTGACTAAGGCCCTTCTCCCCCATTCGCTCAGTTTGGCCGGGCGGCCAGCTCTAGGAAGAGTCCTGGTGGTTTCAAACTTCTTCCATTTACGGATGATGGAGGCCACTGTGCTCATTGGGACCTTCAATGCTGCAGAAATTTTTCTGTACCGTTCCCCAGATCTGTGCCTCGATACAATCCTGTCTCGGAGGTCTACAGACAATTCCTTGGACTTCATGACTTGGTTTGTGCTCTGACATGCACTGTTAACTGTGGGACTTTATATAGACAGGTGTGTGCCTTTCCAAATCATGTCCAATCAACTGAATTTACCACAGGTGGACTCCAATCAAGTTGTAGAAACATCTCAAGGATGATCATTGGAAACAGGATGCACATGAGCTCAATTTTGAGTGTCATGGCAAAGGCTGTGAATACTTATGTACATGTGCTTTTTCTGTTTTGTTTTTTTGTTTTTTTTTTAATACATTTGCAAAGATTTCAAACAAACTTCTTTCACGTTGTCATTATGGGGTATTGTTTGTAGAATTTTGAGGAAAATAATTAATTTAATCCATTTTGGAATAAGGCTGTAACATAACAAAATGTGGAAAAAGTGAAGTGCTGTGAATACTTTCCGGATGCACTGTACAACAATCTTAAGGCCTATGTTATATGTTAAGCAAAATGTTGTGCCTGACGTTACATTTTAAGAACACAAGCTTTTCATGGTATATGATTAAAAACATATGTGAGTATAACATTCAGACTCTCTGTGGAAACGCAGGCTATAACTGAAGATCTGTTTTTAGCTGAGGCAGCGTTACACTCAGCATCACATTCAGTCATGGAATAAACCGTTACTACAGCCAACTCCTGCCCAAACCATAATAGCTCAGCTGTCTTTGTCAAATATACTTAGTACATTCAATTTGTGGTAGTGAGGCTTTGGCAACATACACATATTTTAATTTCTATAACTTCAAAGATTTAAGAGCAGCATTACATAAATAAAACAGAAGATCTCTGTACTGCAGTGAAATACTAGAACACTTCAAATATCATGACATTTCTGTATGCCTTAACCATATTAAAATGTGCATGCATGCAATGGATTGTATTAGAAAGTAATTATATTCATAGTGTAAATGACATCCATCCACAGATAACACATTTGATTCAAGAAACAGTATTTCAACATAATACTTCATTGAGATTCATCATTAATAAATACATTTAAGTTAAACATTAGAAAATAGAACAGAAAATATTTAAGGGTTTACGGCAACAAAAGAAATGGAGTAAGTCTCTAGTGGTACATAACCTAGTCAAATAAAACTTATAGTCATGGAAATAGATTTTAAAATAAAAGACTGGATTTTATTTTTTTGCGCGGTTCAGTATTGACATAGATTGACATATTGAACCCAGACGTTAGCAGTACATCAAGTAACATTAAATCTGTCACCGTATGTCAGAGTCAATGATTGTCTTCTTTAGTTTTAAAGTGTCTTATAACAACAATAAGGTATTCTGGCATCATCAAATGAGATCAAACATGATCTGACAAGGAGAGTAAATCAAGGAGAAAGTGGCTTCCAACGAATATGTCTTGTTAGTTTGAACTGAAAGAGACTGTTTCGCATGTCACGATCAAATCTTAGCGTAGCTACATCTGTGAAGAGTTGGGGAAGTGACCCAATTAAGCCCATGTACCATCCATATAAGCCCACTTGCTCTTTTATTTTGAAATACAAAAAATATTAGAAGGATGATCTGTTTCACAGCAAATGCACAAAGTTGTTACTGTCATGTGATATTTGTTATTTGGAGATAAACACATTTTTTGTTCTTGAGTTCTGTATGACTTTGTGCTGCCACTGTGCAGCAGCATTTTTAGAAGACACCCCAAAAAAAAATGTTTATGAGGGGCCCTCCCAAGAAGAAATTATTCTTGAATTTGGTGACCAACCTTTGTGAATATTGATACGAATTATAAAATTAAGAGTTTAATAAATCAAATGAAACCTTATATGATGAATTTGCTTCGTATTTAAAAGCACTATAATAAAGATCTCATGAGTTTCTGGAGCGAGCACGGGACACTGTCAGAATGATGGTCACACAGATAGACGCAGTAGAACAACAGAAATTGAGAAAAACTGTTGATGACCATAATAAATCAAAACATTTAAAAGGAACAGTGCCCTTGAAAAGCCTATTAGCACATGGCTTTAAATCAGAATAATTATTTAATTTGTTCTACCAACAATAATAAAGAAGTTGTAAAAAAAAATGTATTTTATTTATTATAAAGATATTACATGTTTACATTAATTCTATAAAACTTGAGATTAATTTCCCATGGACCACTGTTGTTCTTAATAAGCTCACTAAGCCCAGAACCCATGTTACCTCATATTAAAAAAGCTTTAAATTAATTAATATTACTCAGAATACATCCTTTTAATTCGTGAACTTAACTACTTACCTTATTTTCATTATGGGGATAAAATGGATAGGCAGAGAAAAAAATATAGGGACTGCAACAACATGATAGAAGCTTGCTGTGAATTTCAAGCGGATCACGGATGGACAGAAGAATAATTTTCAAGAGTATTTTGAGACGCTGTTTTTGCTAAAGATCTCTGAAATGGGACTGCCGATAGCCAATATAGTGATTTTTTGCCATATCGGCCTGATACTGATCTTACTGATTGTGGCCGATTATTTGGTGCATCCCTAGTCAAAAGGTAATGGAGGAAAGAACTGTGCTGCCATTCCAGTGTTGGCAGGGACACAATTTGAAAGGAGAATTCCCTGCAAAACTTGATGTGCTTTCCACAGCTCTCAAGCCAGAGAACATTGAAAGCACTGGAATATTCCCTGTGAGTCAGTCAGAGCCGGGCGGACAGACGAGTGTCCAAAAATCATGCTCCTCTTTGTGAAGCACCTGTGCAGACTTCCACAGCCCCAACAGCCAGCACACCAGCAGAGCAAACTGCCTCTACAAGTGCAACAATTCCATGTGATGGAAATTACATTTTTAATTGATTAGGTTGGTTATTTGAGGTCTGAATGCAATAATCTTTCAAATATTAAGTGCTTAATCATTACAATCATTACAAGTATTTACTGTTAAAACTCTTGTGGGCTTATTTATGAGGGCTTAAAGGGTACAAGCCCACTTCGGACTTTTGACTTTTGCAATTATATAAGTTAATTTAATCAATTTATGACAAAATCTGTTTAGATGAGAGATTCATCTTTGATTTAATACACACTTTATTGGGAAGCAATTCACATATCTATAAGAAAACATGTCAAACTTAAGATTTTGGTGGGCTTAATTGGATCACTTCCCCTATTTAATGGACATGAGAACCTAATACAATGTGGTACTGCGCTTGGCATCAGGAAGACCAAACACAGCATTTATACAAAAAAGTCAAGGGTAATGATCATTGGACAAGCCCACAGAAATCTAAATAATAATAATAATAAAAAAAATTCTTTGATGTAGTAAGCATGATTGTATGCAATCCGGAATTTGTCTTTTTAGCTACCACTGTAATATATACTTGGTGGCTGTATACCTTAAAGGTATTACCAGTAAAGGACTTAACAGGCACTATAGTCTGAATTAAATAATACAAAATCTGTAAAGAAGCTTACAATTCATAAATATCCCTCACTGGACTGTACATTTTCAGGATTTCAGTTCTCATTTCTTATCAATAAAAGAGCAGCAAAGTACCAGTATTCAAACAAAATGTATTTTAATTCACATAGTGCAAACGTCTGATTTATGACATAACCGTTTTGGAAAATTTGTTTTTGTTTTGGAGCGGTTTTGATTGACTAAATGACTGAGCATAAGGAATTTGTAACATGTATTTTGTAGTTATGGAAACCTATATCGGGCCAACCACAGCTGGTCACACCATCAATTGCACATACAAATATTTTTCAATATTCAATGCTCGTGAAAGCTGAAGAAAAACTGTTACAGACCACAAGATAATTTCATAATTCTGTAATGACACAAATGTAATTAAACTGCCATTCACACTAACAGAAACGTGTGGCACTGCTGTACTGGGTAGTCTTGTTTAGAAAAAAAAAAATGGAAAAATAACTATAGGCATTTACCTGGAGACTTCAAAGCTAGTTTTAATTTAGAATCAATATAAACTGCAAATTAAAGGCCAAAAAGCTACACAGTGGAAAAAGTATGAAATTATTGTTTGTTGCCAAGACAGAACTACCAGAATTGTGCCTACTGAGACCAACCAAAGAAGAGCAGGTATGAGGTTAGGTGTCCAACTGATGCGTCTCAGCAGCAATGTTCTTGATTTATAGTGTTCAAAGCCAATTGCATTTGCATATTTATAAAACCTTAAACATTTCACCCTAGAATACAATAACATGCAAATGCGATACACAACTTAAAAGGCACATGGAGATGGAATAGCACATTACATTACATTTTTTTAACACCCATTTGATATTCCCTCTTTGATAGAAGACTCTTTCTAAATGATAGGCTACATGCACAATTATTAAGCATATCCTGAGATTGTTATGTGCAGATGATGATGATGATGATGATAATAAATCAGATCACTATCATTGGAAAAAAAATAAGATGCACACTCATTGAGATCAACCTGTTTCCCGGGATTTCACATAAAAGGCTACAGTGACAAGAAGGCCTTTCAGCAGGATTCAGCATAAGTATACTTAAAGACTTCTACAAAAGAGATCTACTTTCCAAAAGACACAAGTGACCTTGTGTCTTGATGGCTTCAGTGTGATGGGACATTAAACTATCTTAGTGCTGGAGGCGTTCCCCATGTCCCAACTGTCACTGAGAGGCATTTACTGACCTGCATAATTTAACCCAAGGGCTGATGACAGGGAGAACAGCAATAAAGCTTCTATTAATGTCAAGGAAAAACATGTTTACAAAGCTGTCACATTTATGTAAGTTGGCTCAGGGGTCCTGCAAGAGATTTGTCTTTTTTTGCATCTGTCCCCACTGCCCCCCACCTCTGTATTTCTCTGTGGAAACAATTATTTTGGCCTTTGCCAGCTGCAGATAATTTCTCTAAAATACCACTGGTTTGCAGGACAAAAAATATATAAATTACCCAATGAAAAGATCATCTAAACTGCCATCTCTAAAGCCAACGTCATGGGGGATTCACTAATTGTCTACCCTCACTCCCAATACGTTTGAGTTACTTTCAGATTTGTAAAGATTTGTTAACTGCATTTTCTTTTTTTTTTAATAATATGCACATTCATTCGCTAAAAAAATATTTGTGGTCATTAAAAGATTAAATGGCCCTTTAAACGTTGTTTTTATACTACCTCACATTTCTATGAAAGAACATGGGGGAGAAAAACTGAGCTCCTACAATCAACAAAACAATAGGCTTTAAAAGTAAATCCCCTATCCACGGCTTTACCCAAATGAACAGTGCAAACAGGGAAAGTAAACTTGTGCATACAGTATTTCTTTTAATTTCATCATTTGCAGAAGTTCAGAAAATGATTTTAATTGTATTAAGAAGTCTATGTAACATGAAGTTCCAGATGTTCGTTTCTTAAAAAGTGAGCAGAACCTCGATTCTCAAGGCATGCAACACTGTTATAAAACATTTTTTAGTTTTCTTGTCAGAACCAGACATTCAGGATGAGAGCCAGTTTTGGAGATTTGGATTATTGGCCATTTTTGCAGGTCGCTTGGCAAAGACATTTAGCAGTTTCCATTAGGCAAGGCTGCCAGCAGAGCCCGTAGAGATTTAGACTTAATCAAGTGGGGAAAAAAATTGCAAATAGCAAGGGTTTGTGTTCTTGGCTAAAGCACAGAAAAATTGCGATTTTAAAACTTGGCCTGCTGCTTTCAAAGTGAAAACAAATCAACAGCAACCTTTTTATTGTAATGTTTTCTTATTTAATTCATTGTAGCATTACCAAGTAGATTTCAACTAGCCTAATTTTGGGGCATCAATCCTAAACAAATATACAGAATCACATTAAAAAGAGTCAAGGTGCGCAAACAGATTATTGGTTGGTTACATCATTGGTAAAGTCAAGCATGCTTATGCCCTGCTGAAACAACAGTGTTTATTGTCATCTGAAACAGCATAAAGACATGAGTCTGTACTACAACCTAAGTATATTATCCCGTGTATTCAAGAACTTGACCTGTAATCAACCCCAGCCAACAGCTAGATTAAACAGGAACTATTAATACTGGGTTCATTTTCATGTTAGCAACTAAATTAATTTTCATGTATGAAAACTTTGAAAATGTTTAAAAGGAGTCAGGGTGGTCTCCAATATTAACTCTCTTTTTATTTAGTTTTTGTAAAAGTCTGGCCAGGGTTGATATCAGTGTTGCAAGATTAGAGGACTGGCAAAGGCATCATAAATGTAGACCAATTAATTTACCTTAACTATCACAGTTTAGTTATTGCTTTCCTATTGTCAAAGATTAAGAGCTAAATGAAATAAAACAGAACAGGGGCATGTTAAGTTTAATCTATCCTACATGGAAGTGTTCAGGGAATATGTACATTTTCCTTCACCTTATGAAATGTATAGGGAAATCCCATCACTGACAAACAGATCACAATTACAGTAATAAAAGGTTTAATTCACAAGTAATAGAGCTCTGAAGAAAGAAAAACATTGAAAATGTTAGGAACCCACAATTAACGTGTTTTTGATTAAACCTTTAAAGCTTTGAAATATCCTTCCAAATGATCACTAGTGGGCCCAAATTTGTAATACTGCAATTTTGGCACGTCATGGGGAAAAGAATGCAGAATGGCTAGCCTTTCACAGTTGGGCATATTTTTAACAGAGTCAAAAAAAAAAATTTTTGCACACAATCTGCACTTTAGAAAAGCAGAAAAAACACTTGTAAGCATTAAAGCAGTTTCCACAACATGCAAAGGGAATACACTTTAGCTGAAAATAAACTGCTGGATTCCAAGGTAACATGAATCAAAATACTTTGAGATGGTGGTCACCATGAGAACTTAAATCACCTTGAAATAGAAATGTGCATAAACAATACTATCCAGAAAAGTCTGTAACAAATACTTGCAGGTACTAGCAAGTATTGTACTATGAAACAAACTTAAAGAAGGCTGTATGATTGAAGCTTGCCTAGAATCACAAGCAAGATGAAAGCACAGCTGTAGAGTGTCACACATCTGGATTTCTGATTAGTGATCTACAGTCGGCTGAATCAACAAATAACAACTAGAGTTCTGATCTCGTAGAACTGT